>NC_016089.4:46094651-46386017 GCF_000004515.6 Glycine max | reverse complement strand
CAGTGATCGGTATCATGATTTAGTTGGAATTTCCTTCCGCTCAAAACTGCATTAATCGCCACGTTTAAGATTCACGTTAACTAAAAGAAAACATGGGAAGAGAAAAGAATATACTTACGGCTTCCCTGCACGTCATCGCATCCACTAAACTCTTCGTGAATTCCATTTGTTCCTACATTTTCATCAACAAAGGTACATTAGCTATAAATTAAGGTTTAACTTATTTGCATGCCAGTTTTACGTGCATTTCATGAACTTAATGTTTGGAAAATGGAATAAAATTCTTTAACGAATTCAATTAATTGATTAACAAATAAAGTGCATTCTCATTAACCTTAAACATATTAAGGTTCAAGGTTCATACCTTTTTCCTCATCCTTCGATGGCTCACCAGCCACCACCGCAGCGATGAGGATCACCCCATACAGAAAACAAAGCAAAATAAAGGGCTTGATCAGATTCATTTTGTTAGTGAACATAACAACAATTGAGAAGGATGAATGCAAAGGTTCAACAAGACCCATATATATAGTGCAAGAAAAGTATTGAAGTATAGCATGCAATAGTGTGAAGCGGGACCTACCCTGAACCGTATCCTTAATACTTCTTGGCTCCTTCTTTGCGTAATTTCAGGCCTTCTCTAACTTTACCATGAAAATAAGATTATCCAGACGTTACATTGCATCCAGATTCAAACCTAGTTTAGGAAAACGGCAAGGCGCATTGAAGTTAAAGTTTATTTATTGAGATATATGCTATCGGTAGAATCAGTTTCATGCCCTATTATCCGCGCGTCAAGGTTGAAATTCTCTTCTTTACCAATTACCATTAATGAAGATAATGAAGAACAAGCGGTTCAATACGGATGTTCATGTTCTTGTGACACCTTGAATACGCGTGTT
The DNA here is from genome assembly GCF_000004515.6 of Glycine max. Taxonomy (NCBI): domain Eukaryota; kingdom Viridiplantae; phylum Streptophyta; class Magnoliopsida; order Fabales; family Fabaceae; genus Glycine; species Glycine max. Next base: position 46,385,115 of record NC_016089.4, on the reverse strand, counting down.
CATGTAAGAAGAAAGATACCATGCCCAACCTCGGCATGTCATCTACATAAGCGTTTCTTACTTTCTTTTATTCAATCTCATTCAAGAAGAAAGAGAGAAAAAACTGAAAAGGACACAGGAAAGAGGGATCAAAGAGAAGAAGGACCATTTCTGGGTTTCATGTATTCGGTGTAACTGAATTTCCGTGGACGGTGCATGAGGACAAAGTGGATGAGGCTAGTAATGTTCTTAATTTCATGAAATTGAGCACACGTTATCAACACGGGTATACGTATCAACAATTTTTTTTTTGACAGAACAATTTCTAACAATTTTTTTACTACACTCTTTCAATTGTTTGACATTTTAGTGAGTTAAAATGAGCTCCATTAATTACTATATTTAAAATTTTATATTTTTTTTCAAATTATTTAAGTTAATCAATCACTTTAAACCTTGAATGCTTAAAAAGTTTATTTATTAATAAAAATTTACTCTAATTTTAAAATGAAACCGTAGCCTTCCTCTTTAATTTGTAATATTTAATTTTATAATCATTAGTAAAAAAGTGAGTAATTATTGAAATAAAGATATAATGGTTGGATATACTAAATTATTAGAGACATAAGACACTACTAAATTATCTGCATTTATACATGAAAGAAATTGGCATTTGTAATTTCTTAAATGTGATAAATTTGTTTCAAATTTTTTTAAGTTATAGTTGTAATGTTTTACGTGTAATATTTATGTTTCTTAAGAGAAACTTTTTAACATTTTACTCTCGTATGTTAAAAAAATAAACTTTAAAATCATACTTATATCACGAGGCACAAACAAATTTTTTAAAAAAAATTGAAAGAAAAATAAGCAAAGTCCTCTTTATAATTAATTTAAATATAATTTTATAAATTACTTTGGCCTTAATTAAGATAGTAAACAAAATCATACATATTTTAATTATTAACTTTTTTGTTATAATAGTTATTAATTTAATATTAAATGACCGAACAAAAAGAAAAACAAAGAGAAAATACTCATATAAGTAATTTGATTATTTAATTTAAAAATGTGGGAAGGGGAGTAAAGCATCGTGTAAAATGGACAAAATGATTTTGTACATACATGAAAGTGTAAAATTTTAATTTTTTCGACAATATTTATCTTGATTTTTTTTATCTCCCCTACACATTTATTCTACTTTTGATTAGTTAAAATTAATTAATTTGTAATACATTTTACAAACAGTCTTTTGTATTAAATAATAATATTATTGCTTTTAAAAAACAAGGAGGAGAAAAGAAGATACAAATTAAATCCGTGTAAAAAAAAAGATACAAATCACAATGGCACATGGCGTTTTACTGTTATATATATATATATATATATATATATATATATATATATATATATATATATATATATATTATTGTTGATCTAAACACCCAATGAACCAGACATATTTCTCACAAAATACAAGACATGCGATGTTAATAATTTTAATTTTCATCTGGGAAATTTTTGAAAGGAAATATTATATTTATATGATTTAAAGCTGAAATTCTTCCATTTGTGAAGAAATATATAAAAAAATTAATGTATGTTAATTTTATGTATAAAACTGTTTTTTAAATATTAATTTAAGATATATTTAATGCTCTCAATTAAATTAATCAAAATTTTTAATCTATATAAATTAGCTAATTAAATCTTGTAATATGGACGGCGCAACGATTTTTTTTTTTTTTTTTTTAAGAAACCGTCTTAAGATATTCTATTTTAACAAAATTAAATACGGCTTTTATTACTGTTAGATTCTAAACACCATTAGATGTCAATTAGATTTCTTTTATCGAGTGAAATTTGATATTTGAATTATTTTAAGAAAATTATTTTAAAAGTTAATAAATTTATTATATTTAATAAGTTTGGATGGAATGATTATGTAAATTTTTGTATCATAATTAGTATATAATTTTTTTTCGTGTAGTATTAAATTTAAATTTTAAATGTTCACTAATTTTAAATGAATTTAATTTAAATAGACTAGTATTGTAAAAGGTCATATTTAAATGTTCAATAATAATTTAAAATGTTCACTTATTTAAATTTTTTTCAATAATAATTTAAAAGATCATATTTAAAATGATTTCAGATTTGGTTGATAATGATATCATGATGAGATAACATGAGAGATAACAAAATCTGTGTGAAATTATGTGTAATTATTATATTATGTTGTATTATTAGCCTGTGATTATGTAAATTAATTTGTTTTTAGTTTAGACGTAATCTTAAGATTTTATTGTAACTCTCTTGCATGTATTTATGCCTTAGCAAAGTATGAAACATAGAACAAACAAAATTATTCTGTCATAAAATTTATTATGGTATTGGAGCCAATAGGTTTTGTTTTAAATTTGGTGACAATGAATCATTATGAAGAGGAAACTCTCAAGAATGAGTGTCATAAGCAAGAAGAACATAAGATGGTGAAGAAGACTTCATCACCATATGAATTGAATTCCAACGACGACCCTGAAACTGAACGAGGAAAAGGAGGAACAATGCGTACAAATGTTGTGCACAGTGGTGAAACAAGTGTAGACACCAGGATCTCAGAAGGAGACAATTCAAGTTTGACTGGGCTTACTACAGAGCAGTGGCAGACACTGGTAAAATTACTAAATGCTCAGGAAAAAAAAACTCTAATGACAATATGATAGGTGAGCGTGATACCAATACATGGATAATTAACATAGGGGTTTCCAACCACATGACTAGGAATCTGAATCATATGCATGAACTACGAGATATTCAAAGTTGTCCAATTGGACTTTCTAATGGACAACATATAACATCGATTAAAAAAGGAAGCGTGGTGCTAGATGGAGGCTTAAAACTTACTAATGTTCTCTATGTGCCTGAATTGAATTGCAATTTGATCTCTGTTTCACAGATGATGGATGAATTGAAATGTGTTGTTCAATTCACTAATAAGTTATGTGTTGTGCAGGATTGTATTTCGAGGACGTTGATTGGAGCAGGTGAATGGAGAGATGAGCTCTATTTCCTCAGAGGGGTTTGAAATGTGATAGCTTACAAAACTGATGGTTTGCATTCCATGGACTTGTGGCATAAACAGTTGGGACATCCGTCCTTGAAGATCACCTAGTTGATTTCTAAGGTTAGAAAACACAAAGATAGCAATGTAGTGAATAAAACATATGAAGTCTTTTTTAGAGCTAAACAGACTAGAGAGGAGTTTTCTTTGAGTAAACATAAAGCCAGTAATGCATTTGAATTAATTCACTGTGATTTATGGGGACCATATAGAACTCCTTCTACTTGTGGTTATTTTTATTTCCTGACAATAGTTGATGATTATTCACATGGGTATACCTATTAACTGACAAATGAGAAGTATCGACAATGCTTCACAATTTTTTTGCTCTGCTTGAGAGGCAGTTTCATAAACAAGTCAAAATATTCAGAAGTGATAATGGGACAAAATTCACATGCATGAAAAGATATTTTCTTGATCATGGAATAATTTTTCAGACATCTTGCATCGGAACGTCCCAAAAAAATGGTGTGGAATGAAAATATAGACATATTTTCAATGTGGCTCAAGCACTGCGATTTCAAGGTAATCTTCCTATTAAGTTCTGGGGGGAATGTATTTTAACTGCAACATATTTGATCAATCGAACTCTTTCCATTGTTTTGAATGGGAAAACTCTATATGAGATGCTATATGGACAACAACCTGCATATGAACATTTGAGAATATTTGTCTCCTTATGTTATGCCCATAATCAAAGAAGGAATGGTGATAAATTTGCAAGTAGGTGTAAGAAGTGTGTGTTTATTGACTACCCATATGACAAGAAAGGGTGGAAGCTATTTGACTTAGAAATAAAAGAGATTATTGTCCCTCAATATGTTGAATTCGTTGAGACCAAGTATCCTTTTTCTATTGATGTTACTACCAAAGAAGATGTCCCTCCTAAAAATTGGAGCCGTGAAGAAATTGTTGGTGATGTGCTGATGGTGTAGAAGAAATGGATTACACAGTAGGTACTGAAAAAAATGGTGATATGACAATGGATGATAGAGGGGGTGAGCCAAATGCGGGGTTCGATGAACAAGGTGTTACTCTCCAAAATATGGACACACAAGTTACATTGCTTCCATCTATATCACCAACCGAGCCATTATTGGGTAGAGGACATAGAACTAAACAACCTTCTACTCAATTGCAAGATTAATATCTCCAAAAGATTAAGCCCATCCAACTGTTCATCCTCTCCAAAGGCAGACTCAGGTGCGCCTTATCCCATAACTGATTATGTGAATTATGATCATTTTTCTCTTGCACATCGTGTTTTTCTTGCATCCATTTCACAGGAAAAGGAGCCTGTCACTCATACTGACGCGGTGAAAGACAGTTGGTGGAGAGATGCAATGAAAAGTGAGATACATGCCCTTGAGGCCAATGGAACTTGGACAACCACACCATTGCCTACAGGAAAAAAAGCACTTGGCTGCAAGTGAGTGTACAAAATAAAGCATAAAGTTGATGGAAGTGTAGAATGGTTCAAAGCACGGTTAGTAATTCTTGGCAATCATCAAAAGGAGGGGATCGATTACACAGAGACTTTTGCACCCGTTGTAAAAATGGTAACGATCCGCACAGTGTTAGCCGTAGCAGCCACACAAGCTTGGGAAATACATCAGATTGATGTGCACAATGCATTTTTACACGGGGACCTTGGGGAGGTTGTGTACATGAAGCCGCCTCCTGACTTTCTTCCTCAGCAAATGGCATGGTGTGTAAACTTAACAAGTCCTTATATGGACTCAAACGGGTGCCTCATTGTTGGTTTGCCAAGCTGTCCGTTGCACTAAAACACTATGGATTTCGACAATCTTTGTTTGATTATTCTTTTTTCGTCTTGCAAAGACCGAGGGTACATACTATAGTGTTAGTGTATGTTGATGACCTAACCATTTCGGGAGATAATCATGAAGCTATCACTGAATTTAAAGCTTATTTACACAATTGCTTTCACATGAAACACTTGGGGATCCTCAAATATTTCTTGGGTGTTGAAGTGGCGCGATCTTCTGCGGGTATCTTTCTTTGTCAACGCAAATATGCTTTGGACATTATAGCCGAAGCTGGACTTCTGGGAGCTAAGCCATCAAATGTGCCAATTGAATAGAATCATCGTCTAACACTTGCAGCAGACTTGCCTTTTCCTCATCCTGATCAGTATAGGCGGTTAGTAGATCGTCTCATTTACCTCTGTTTTACCAGACCCGAGCTTTCATAATGTGTGCATGTGTTGTTTCAATTAATGCAGGCACCTAAAGAGGCCCATTGGGAGGTTGCTCTCCGTGTTATTCGATACTTGAAAGGGAATCCATGACATGGTGTTTTGTTGTATAATGATTGTGACTTGCAACTATCTGGTTAGTGTGACTCTAATTGGGCTGGATGTCCTTTAACTCATAGATCCTTTACCGGATGGTTTGTTCTACTTGGATCTTCTCCAATTTTATGGAAGACTAAGAAACAACAAACAATATCTCGCTCCTTTGCTGAGGCTGAATATCGATCCATGACAGTTGTAACAGGAGAATTGAAATGGCTTAAAGGTCTTCTCTATAGTCTTGGTATCTGTCATTCTCAGCCTATACGACTTCATTGTGACAGTCAAGCAATGCTTCATATTGTCAAGAACCAATTTTTCATGAGCGCACCAAGCACATCGAAGTTGGAATATCACACCTACTTATGTTCCTACACATGCACAATTAGCTGATATTTTTACTAAGGCTTTTGGTCCCACTTAGTTCACCTCTCTACTATGCAAGTTGGGGATATGTAATTTACATGCTCCAACTTAAGGGGGGTAATGATATCATGATGAGATAGCAAAAGATAACAAAATTTGTGTGAAATTATGTGTAATTATTATATTATCTCGTATTATTAGTCTGTGATCATGTAAATCAATTTATTTTTAGTCTAAACGTACTCTTAGAAGTTTTATTTGGATAATCAATCCGTATAGTTCAATCTTAGAAGATTTTACTCTAACTCTCTTGTATATATTTATGTCTTAGCAAAGTATGAAACACATAATAGAATTATTATGTCATAAAATTCTTTAGTTGACAATATAAAAAATCTTTGTTTTAAAGGCAAAGTATGTATTATATTATATATTAGAAAGGATCTAATAAAAAAAAACATGAGAAAGGATATACAAATCTGCATAAAATGTACAGTATACTACCGTACGTCCAACATCAAGAACCGGTGAGTATAACAGGAAACTAACCCAACTCAAGGTCCTTAATATAAAGGATATACCTACGAAACAAATTGTATTAGAATATAAAAAATCTTTACAATGATAGTGTTTAGAAATTAAATTGTTTTAAATTTTAAAAATTCTATTTAGTAAGGACTTTTATATAGAAGTTTGGGCAAAGTGAACCCCAGAACAACACTCAAAGATCTTTCATTTAAGGTCATGGATTGAGTGCTCACAAACATGGAACAAATGAGCCGACATTTATTCAATTTAACCATAAGCCTGAAAGCCACACAAAAATGAAAACGTGTGAAGAAGGGCATCACTTGTGCTTCAATGTCCATTAACTAGTCATCGACTATTAAGAACAAATAAGAGATTTAAAACACAATTTACATAAAATAAATATATATAACTAACCCGTTAGATTTTTAATGACATAATAAGTCAATAAATTATCAACTTTCCTGTTATGTCACTAATTGTTGTTACTTGACAACAAGAATTAAAAGTTATAATAAAGAAAAAAATTCAGGAACTTGAACATATCAAAATTTAGATTAAAGACTAAAAACATAAATCCAAAAGAAGTTTAGGAATCATAAAGTTACTAAACTCCCACCTTTTTTTTTACTACAAGGATCTATAAAATTAATGAACTATTAAGGTTTTGGATCATTCAAATTAAGAAACAACCATTTTAAAACTTGTTTTCCTTAGTTACTGTGCTTTCGGCCCATTAGGAAGTTATTAATAAAATGTAATTATTTTTTTACCAATAATAAATATATTTTTAGTAAATAATTATATTAGTTAAAGTTAATGGTAAAAAGTGTGAAATAATTATCTATATCATTATTATTTTTGTCAACTTAAAGTATAATAAGAAAACTACCACAATTTTATATTAGAAATAAACGTGTAAGTGGATAGAAAATATTTTGTAAATTAATGTCTAGGAAAAAGTGATTTTTAGAAGTATAAACAATTTTTAGAAATAATAAGAGAAAATTCTAAGTATTTAAATATGCTCTGTAGTTACAACATATATAGTCTGACCTTTCACATAAAAAATAATTATTCTTAATATTAGTAAGAAACTTGGTTTAAAAAAATGATAATTTGCATCACCTATATATAGTTATTTTTAGAAAAGTTATATTTTTTAAATAATCCAAGTATATAAGTTTCTTTGTGCGCTTTGACAATGTTTATTATCATTGTCTATATTATGATGATTACTGTGAATATAATATTTGACAGAAGTTTGACATATCTTTGTGTTCTTAGTGGTCTTCAATCTTTACATGATTTTTGAAAGAGTATATGATGAATCATAAAGAACAAGTGATATACGCATCCCGTGTTAGGACTACTATAAGACCAAGAAGCTGTGAAGCATGGCTGCGTATGTTTACGCTTCCATATGAGAATACATGTAAACAAGTCGCACAGTATGAGAAGGGCCATAACATGATACAACTTATTTGACAATTAACGAGAAAAAAAGATAAAAAAGAAGTATAAGTATGATAGTTGATATTATGTAATAAAAAGATAGAGACAGAAAATTAGAGTGTAAACTCAAGAGATTGGTGGAGTAGAACATAATAGGATATCACGCTTGATGAGTCGTAAGTTCTAATGTTACTCATATGTTTAGATTATCTTAAATGTAAATGTAAATGTAAGTATCTTTATAAAGTTTCTTTCAGTTCATGTACCATCTCGGCATCTTCTTTCCTAATTTTTTTATTATGAAAAAGAAAATAAAATAAGAAGTGTTAAAGAAGTATTTAGAGAGGTAGAATATTCTCCTATCATTACTCAAAAAGTGAATCGAGAAGCAGACACCTAGTGCTAGTTTGCTTTCTTAATATTTTTCTTATTTACGATAAAGTATAAAATAATTTAAAGGTCAAAGTTAGACTTTTTGGGGGCAAAGTTAGATAAAGTTCTTTAAGACTACCAAAAAGCAATAAATTACTAAGAAATACACTAATGAAAAATAAGGTAACTGTCTCAATTTTATATATCATATACTTTAGAATCTATAGAATCTTGGAATTGTTGTTCCCTTCCTAATTTTGATGACATAAATTTTAGTGACAAATTTTTAAAAATTCTATATATGGATTTCATTAATTTTAATTTTTTTACTTGCATTTTTTATATTGTTTTCTAACTAGAATTACAATTTTATTTTGGTAACTAACATTTAATACAAGTCAGCTGAAACTTCATTTTGAATAAAAAATACTTTAGAAATGGCATGTAATTAAGTTTTTTTCTTAATTAAACATGCTTGTCTGGAAAATATGAAATAATAATAATTACCATCGAGTGTCTAGATGAAATAGCTAGTGTGGACAAAAAAAAAACACTAAAATTAATTTTATCCGTTACAATATATTTTCTTCAGAGGTTATTTTTTATTATTCTCCATTGTATTCCTATTAAATGGTTTTATACAGTATAACTTCAAAATTAATATTTAATTAGAGTGGTAGTAACTTCAATAAAATCATATTTACGTAATCATAAAAAATGTCGTACTTACGTATATAATAACTTACTTAAAACAACTTTTTAACATAAAACCATGGTTATGAGTTATGAATATTATAGGTCAATTATCATGTTTTTCTTCCATTACGCAGACAAAATTTAAATAAAACACGTCAATAAAATAAATTAATAAAAACATTTATATTTTTATTATTAGCGGTGATTATTTTGTTGTATTAAATATGAATAAATTAAAGAGAAGCATCATTTAAAATCGAACAGGAAAATATATTTATTAATTAATATCATAGATTAAATTTGAAAATTTGAAAACAAATTTAAATTAGGAATGATTAAGAATTTTTCTTTTTGTAATAAAATCCCTTCATGCAGGCAGTGCCCATTGCCCATATTATTGTTGATTCAGGTCGCTACTCCTAGCTAGCTAGCTAGTCCTCCATCGCACCAAGAACTAGTTCGTGATCACATCGATATTGGAGGGAGGGAATTTGAGAGTTGCCACAAAAGTTTGCCCAAGCATATTAATTTCAGCATGTGATATCCCTACTTTTGACGAAATCATAGCCAATTTTGTTGCACTCACCTTGCGGGAGACATAGCCTGCTTGCCCATCAAAGAGCTAATTAAGGCAGTAATAACATGGTTAAAGTCTGCCTTGCTCACCCATTTTGTTATCACCCGATATTTCAGTGGTGAATAAAGCGCTCATAGGCTAGGAACAAATGAACCAAGAATACTTATTCAAATTCATCATAAGTCCGGAAGCCACACGAATTAGAAAAGGAGAAGGATAATCAAATAAATTAAATTGAGAAACTACGCATAAAATACGGTTGTGTTTGCATGTTTTATTAATAACAAATGCTAAACAATGTCATTGGGATATTTAAAAAGAAAAAAAATTATTGAGATACATAAAATTATATTATTCATACATAATTTTTCTGACGCAGACTCTTATATGATTTTTATAATAAATATATTTTTTTAATTTTTTAACCAATATTATAAGAATACTGAATAGGCATACCTAATTACGGTTGTAGTATCATTCAATGTTTTATAGTGATTATTGTGAATATAATCTGACACAACACAGGTAGGATATATCTTTGTGATCATTAAGTTAGTGGTATTGAATCTCAAAAGTATTTTCTAGAGAATATATGATGAATCATAGAGAACAAGTCATATGCATCCCCTATGAGTTAGGACCATGCTGCGCAGCATTAGTGTTTGAGTCTGAAAAATAAAAGTTTGGTACAGTGCAGGATGACTGGCAGTGACCACTGTTCTTGTCTTAAGGGTAAAGGTAAGCTGTGAACATGCATCCCAATGATTAGATTAGTGCCCTTGAGACAGGACAAATCACATAAAACCTACTTGGTAACCCTGACGCCTGCTCCCAGGATTGGTGTAATGTATACCTCTAATGGGTTGGAGGCCCTTTCCTCGAGTATGATGATTACGACATGGATGTCTGTACCTTTTGAGGGGTTATACGAGCTCTCAGTCACTTGTGTCAATGGTTTCTAATGATTAAGGTACCGTGTATATCATTAGAGAAGGGTATGGATCCATATGTTTGTACGTAGAGATTTGTGGTTGAGTTATGAGGCAAATTTACGAAGGAGGGTTGGTTTTAGAAATAATTTACGCAATGGGGTCTTATTTATAACAAATTACAGAGGGGGTTCATTTTTTACGTGAGTGTCGCCATTGACACTGGCGGGAAGCTTGAACCGCCAGTGCCAATGGCGAGATAGGAGCTGATTAGGAGAGAGGGGGAGGGGTGCCGCCATTGCTGCTGGCGGGATGGGAGGGGATAGGAGAGAGAGAGGGTGTCCCGCCCTTGGAGCTGGCGGGATAGGAGAGAGAGGGTGTTGCAGGAGGTGGTACCGCCAGTGGCGGTTGCGGGACAGGGGAGAGAGGGATGCCGCCACTGGGTACTGCGAGATAGGCTTCATGTACCATGGTTCACGTGTTAGCTTTGTTTCAGTTCTGAAAAGTCTAAGCACAGCACCTAGGTTCACGTTGAAGGCTTTCATGGTCTGCACCTTGCAATATGTTTAGCTTTCAGGTTCTGAAAAGGCTATACTATATAGCATCTTAACGTTAAAAAAATTTGAACGTTGGGGTTGGGGTTTAAGTTTTCAGCTATAAAAAAAAAATGTTGAACTCATTCTTTACGCTTACACAGCTTACTTTTCTTTGCTTTCTGTTTCTTTCTTCTTCTTGAGTTTGAGAGATTATTGTGTTTGTGTTCTTCTGTGCATTCATCCTTCAAGTGTGCTTCAAGTGTCCTTAAATTCCTGGTATGTATTTTCAAAGTAAATATGCTAATATATATTATAAGTTTAAGTTAGTTAGTATTAGTATTAACAAATATTCTAAGTTAGTTAGTATGTAAATAGTAGGTTAGTTATTATTAACAAAAGTTCTAAGTTTAAATTAGTTCGTATGAGTAGCTATTGTGTTATTATTTTTTACTTATTAATAAATATTCCAATGTTAGGTTAGTTAGTATGAAAATATTATTTGGTTAGGTTAGTTAGTATGAAAATATTATTTGGTTAGTTAGAATTAAAATTTTATTTAGTTATTGTTATTGTATATATTGTTAGATGTTATTTGGTTATTGTATATAATATTTTAGTATTAGTAGTAATTACAGCATAGCATAGAATATTATTATTAATTTTTTTATCAAAGAATGAGAATTTTATTATGAATTCTAGAAATATCTATAAAATAAAATATATTCTAACTCAAGAAATATAAAGTTTTCTAAAATAATTATTCTTTCTTATCAACTTGTTTCAATTATTTTTCTAAATTTATTTTATTTGTATACTACATATGTTGTATAGAATCTAAATTAATTGTATTCTTAATTATTCGTAGAATTAAAATATATGATGCACGGGTTGACAAACTAATTATTCTTATGAGTTTTAAATAAGAAATTATTTTATAACTTAATCTCTCGTAAAAAAATTGTATGAATAAGTATAATTGAAAAGAATATTATATATTTGTTTAGTTAGTGTAAAAATATTACGTGTATATATATTTAGTTGTTGTGTATATTCTTAAATTTTATACATGTGATATTAGCTTTGTAGTATTAGGTATATATTTAGACGGATGATAGTTTAGTCTAATAAATATATATACATGGATGATACTTTAGGATGAGATACGTAATATTAGATTTTTTAGTATTAGGCACAAGTTAATATTAGCTTTAGGTATATATTTTTAAATTTTAGACACACTTAAATTTTTAGTTTTTGTAATATTAAATATTTGACACTTAAATAAATAATTGTAATATTAGACACTTGACACACGTAAATTTATCTTTTTAGTATTATAATTTTGTATTTTAAATAAATGAGTTGATAATTTAATATTATTTGAATTAATTATTTTTTAGTTAGAATGGTATATATATTATTTGTTAGTTTTAATTTGTACGTTAATATTATTTGTTTTAGAAAATTTAAGTGATTAAATATATGATACATTGTACATTATTATTATTATTATTGTATATATATTATTGAAATGATTTTTTGCATTTCAATATTTGTTTGTATTATAAATAATTTGTTAGTCCATATTTTATTCAATTATTTATTTGTTAATTGTAGAAAAAAAATTACTAATAAATTAAAGTTTTCTTCACATGTATTTTAATTTATGTATAGAATATATTAAAAATTGCCGAGTTTGATTTTTTACAAATTTATTGTTATATATTTAAAGTTTACTAATAAATTAAAGTTTTCTTCACATAATTTAATATTATTTTATTTTGCAGCAGCAATGGCATCTTCATCACATATTAACATTAAATATGGCCCCATCGAGACTGATGTATTATGGATGCAACCTAAGCATGTTTCAGAACATGTTTGGAATGGAAAAGAAGAAAGGAAATTACATATCAGACGAGCTGTCCCCACGTATTAAGGGGAAGAACAAATTCCAGAACAAATTTTTCCTTTTCTTCAACAATCTTACTTAAAAATAAATGTCTCACTAATTAGTGCTCTGATAGAAAGATGGAGGCCGGAAACACATACGTTTCACATGAGATGCGGAGAGTGTACTATCACTCTACAAGACGTCTCTGTGTTGTTAGGTATAAGTGTGGATGGTTTACCATTAATCGGTCCAACAAATCTTGATTGGGCTGATTTATGTGAGGAATTATTGGGAGTCAGACCACAAGAAGGTGAAATTAAAGGTAGTGTGGTTAAATTAAGTTGGTTGGCTCACCATTTTGATCAAATTAATAATGACGACGACAAAGAACAAGTACGAAGGTTTGCCCGTGCATGGATACTGAGATTTATTGGAGGTGTCTTGTTCGTTGACAAAACCAGTAACAGAGTTTCGGTAAGGTACCTTCAATTTTTACGTGACTTTGAAGAATGTGGCAGATATGCATGGGGAGCTGCCGTACTTAGTTTTCTATACAGAGAGATGTGCAGTGCCACCGATTATAAAACTAAATCAATCGGAGGTATGTGCATCTTACTACAATTGTGGGCATGGGAACGATGTCCCATCTTCGCTCCAAAGAGGACTCCTTCCCAAAATAGAAAATACACCACTAGGGCACAGGTCAGTCATTTTTAACAGCGTCTTTCATTTTAATAGAATAAATGGTTTTAGGGTATATTAAATTTTATTCTTTGTAGGTGGCTGCGACGTGGAAACCAACATATCGGCAATGATGATGTGAAAGTTTTTCGTCGCAAGTTCGATATTATGAAACGTCATGAGGTAAGAACCATGCTATTGTATTTGTAAAATAAAAAATTATATGTCTTATTTTACTACAATGTTCACAACTATGTTGTTATATGCAGTTTGTGTGGGAGCCTTACCCATCAACCGTTATGTCATTGTTGTCTCCCGTTTTTTTAGTCGGAAGTCTCGCGTGGTACGCGGTGGTGCCACTAATTTGTTTCCAAGTTATTGAGTGGCACCAACCGGACAGAGTCTTGAGACAATTTGGGATGCAGCAACCAGTTCCAGAGTCTCCTTCACAACCCCTAAACATTCATGGCATAACATTAAAGGGGAAACATGACGAAAATTGGGGACAATTGTTCGCCCCAATGATTCAGCAGTGGAATAATCGCCATGCATTTAGGGTCGACGCTTATCCCCGACAAGAAGGCCTATTGAGTTTTAACTCGGACTACATGGTCTGGTATAGGCGAAAGACAAAGATGTTTGTTGACCCAGAAAATGCAAAGACGACTACATTGGTATTTTTTAATTTTTTTCAAATTTTAACTTGAACTTTTATTTAATGATGGCCATTAATTTTCTTACCCTTATAAATGCAGGGTGAAGTTGCGGAGGCATTACAATACATGGTGTCTCCTCAAGGGAGGAAAACATGCACATTTGATGATCTCGTGCCTTATGTGGAAAAAATTACAATTTTATCCGAAGAGCAAGAGAGAGTCACTGAGCCAGTGTCACATGGTCCTGCATCAGAGCGTCAATTTCCCGCACAACAGTTTCACATGCTTAAGTCAAGTATTGAAACTCAGGGGATAGACAGAAGAAGGGACATTGTTTAAGCGGAAGAATATTCCCAACAAATGGCGGAGCGTGGCCATGGAATGTATTACACACCACAAACATTTGCTGAGTATCCGACACAGATGTATCAGTATCCTTTTCAGGGTCATGACACTGATACTTCTGCAATCCAGCAATCGTTCGGTGGTTTTGCGGAAACACAAGCTCATTTTTCATGGCCCATAATGACCCCTTCACAGCAATATCATGGGCCAATTCCAACACCTAATGCCCTGTTAGGAACACAATGGAATGTACCGGGACAAATATCTAATACGGGTGACTTATTCGGTGTTGATTTGCGTCACGCATTTTTTGTCTTAAATTAAATTATATGTCAAATAATACTTTAGACGCAAAAATCATTAACAAAAAGGCTTACAAATAATTACTACTAATATTTTTTAAATTTAAAATGTAATTTACAAAATTAATACACTTAAATTTGAGCTTCAAATTTCATTCTAACCATAATATTTGTTACTTCAAAATAAAAAATTTGTACATCATAAATAAACAAAATGAAAGAAAACTTTAATTAAATAAATATAAAACATCCTTACTATAGAATCAAACTTCAAAACTCTTTCTTCCTCTTTCAGAATACTCTCTTCAGTCTCAAATTTATGTAAGTGCAAAGAATGATTGAAGTTTGCTCTATTTAAAGAAATTTTTTAGCAAAAAAGCTACATAGCAAATTTATACACCATTATTAAAGTAACTCTGTATGGTCACCTCCTAGATGCCTAGCTCTTTAATCTGCCATGCATGCATGTGATTTCTGATTTTCCTATGCAAACAGTGCCCTATTCTCCTCCCTAGCCCTGCATAAAAAAAAAATTTCAGGTGCATGTGAACCCTAGCTGCATCATCAGGCTTGAGTCTCATCATTCAGCATCACTCTCCAAGCTTCAGTCCCATCTGTCCACGTAGAGTGGTTTAAAATTATTATTATTATATAGAAAACTGTATGTTTGATTTATGGAAAAAAAGTGTAAGAAGAGAAACATAAGGAAGGAAAAGGAATAGAAAATATATAAATGATTTTTTTTTCAAATTGTATGATAAGAAAGAAATAAAAGATAAGAAAATTAGTATTGTTCTCTTCTTGTATAGTTGTATAGAAAGAAGAATAAAAAATGTGTTTAAAATTATAAAACAATTTAAAACAAAAAGATAAAAAAATTGAGAAAAAAATTGTTTAATTTGTGCATGAAAGAGTTTTTTCTATTTTCCATCTTCTATGTTTGAATAGAATAATTTAATTTTTTAGTTTGATTCCCACAAAAATGTTTTCAGTCTTCTAAATAAAAAGCTAAACCATGAAAAAATAATGAGCCTCACCTTTTTCGTCATTTGTTTGCCTTTTCCTGCTTCCACATTTTGGGAAAAGAAAGACTAGATGCTTCCAATTTGCAAACGTAACGTAACAGGAGAGGAGAGAGGAGAGAGACATATGCCCTATCCCGCCAACTCCAAAGGCGGGACTGCCCACGTAGGCATGTCCCGCCAAGAGAAATGGCGGTACACGTTTTGCCCCTTACCTGTCCCGCTGCTGTGACTGGCGGTATCCACTATCCCGCCATTGGCACTGGCGGTTCAAGCTTCCTGCCAGTGTCAATGGCGGCACCCACGTAAAAAACGAACCCCCTCTGTAATTTGTTATAAATGAGACCCCATTGCGTAAATAGTTTCTAAAAGAAACCCTCTAAAGTAAATTTGCCTGAGTCATGACAACTTAGGTTAGACCTTAGACTCCGCGTATTGTTTGTTGGATACTTGTATGCTTTAGGCTTTTTTAAAACCAGAAAATGAATGAGGCTTGCGAAACCTCTTTTTCTTCTTTCTTTTGTTTGTGGAAATGTGTAGGGTACAAAGTTGGACTTGGCAATAGATAAGAGGAAGAAGTCGATCATTATTAAAGATACCAAGGACGAAAATGACATATAGGAAGACACTTCCAAGACGTTTGTGGTTGCTTAGTATAAACACGTACATTTGAGATTTACAATAGGTAAGAAAAAATGCATAAGTAGTTGGTAGTGTGCTTTGATTTATGGACTAAAATTATATTTGCTAAAATATTTCAGTTAATTTTTAATTTTTTTTATTAATTGAAAAATTTATTTTGTTATTTAATAAATAATTTTTTAATAGTTTTAAATATTTTTTTAAAATTCTACTTGAAATAATATTTTTTTAAATGTTAATTTTAATTTTTTTTTATACTTTTTCTTTTTATCCTTAATATGTTTATCAAATTTTTGAAGTACCTTTTTTAAAGTATCCTGTATAGGGGTGGGAATAGGACAGGTCAGATCAGGCTTTAAAAGGCCTGAGCCTAGCCTACGATGAATTTTGAAGCCTGAGTCTGACCTATAGTCTATCAAAGGCTTTTACTTTGGCTCGGCCTGACCTTTTTAAAAATTTGGCCTGACCTGATAGCCTTTTTAAAAGTCTTTTTCACATTAATATTACTGAAGTAGGAACGTAATAGAAAAGTTAAAGGAAAAAGAAAGGCAATGAAAATGAAGTAGGAACATAATAGAAAAGTTAAAGGAAAAGGGAAGACAATGAAAATAATGAGGAATATAAAGAGACACATGACTTACACCTAAATTGTAATTAAAGTCTTACTTGATTATAAGAATGGAAGTTATGGAGCACTAATGTGTAATCAAAGTCTGCTAGTTTCAGACAAATAATTAATTGTACCAAAAAAATAATATAAGTATATATTGGTACCAAAAAAATAATATATATATATATATATATATATATATATATATATATATATAGGCCGGCCTATTAGGCTTTTTAATAAGCCTAAGACTCATCTATTTAATTTAATAGACTTTTAAAAGAATTCGAGCCTAATCTTTTAATTAAATAGGTCAGGCCAGGTTGTAGACCCCTGTAGGCCGGCCTGTCCTATTCACATCCCTAATCCTGTAACACAAGGGTAAACATAACTAATGCTTCTTGAATTTTGTATTGATAAAAAAATGATTTGTTTTAGCTGCTAAGGTGTAAGCATGTTGCATTAACACGGGAACCTCCCAACTCAACCTAACCCAATTATATTTTTATGCATTAGGCTAGGTCATTAGGTTGGGTTGGGTTTTGTTTAGTGCATCCAATTAAAATTGGATTGAGTAATTAGCGAGTTCATGAATTTCAAAATTCTATTAAATCCAACCGAATACGATTACATAATAAATATATAAAAATGGTAATTGTCTAATTCTTTTTATGTGTTGTATGCGAGGCATAGTGAGTAATAAAAAAGAGTATTTTTTTTTTCTAAACTCTCACTTTTGTTTACTAACTCACAAGCTGCAAGTTTATCTTGGTTTTGAAGATTGACTCAATCAAATAATTGTGAGTTGTAATATAGTTGTAAAGATTTTTTTTGAATACTAATTGTGAATTATAAAATAATTAATGAAGCAAGAATTAATAAACAATGAAGCAATATAAAACTACATTTTGAGATTTTTTTTTTGTTAAAAGTTAAAGAGGCGATGGTATTTTTTTTAATTAGTCAATGACCCAACTCAATTAAGGTGGTGTGGTTGATTGGGGTGAATTGAGTTGCTAGAAACATAAAGATAAATTGAATTAAATTTAATTGTGATGGTTTGAAAATTGAATTAAATTTAATTCAGTTTTCATACATCCATAGTAGCTGCAAGCAAGTTTAAGATATGATAATTATAAAAGTATAAACATAACTGAAATGATAAAGAAATGTAGTAACAGTATAAGTAAAAGTGCAAAACTCACTGTTTAGGACAACTTAAAAGTATATTATCATCATTTTAAAAGTTGCTATTTACAACTTGGTCACATATATAGGTACATGCTGACACGTATTATTTAACATTTTCGTATTGGGAGATAACTCTAGCTAGCTAGTGGTAATTTAGAAAGGTGAGGAGAAAGGCCTCTTTGCTGACTATAACCATGGCTCTCACAACAAGAATTATTCACGATACATAGTACACGTAGAACTTATTATCATTTACAAGTCTTATCCTCTTTTGCCTGGGATCAACCATAGTAGTCGACACCACCACTCGGGGAACTTGCATGATAAGAATAAGAAGGGGAGCTGTCACCACCACTAGGGGAACTTGCATGATAAGAAGGGGAGCCAGCACGACCACGACGGCCGCCACCAGCACCAGCGCCAACACCAGGTAATCCAGCGCCACCAGCACCAGATAATCCAGCGTTGGCAGATAATCCAGCGCCAACACCAGGTAATCCAGCGCCAACACCAGGTAATCCAGCGCCACCAACACCATGTAATCCAGCACCAACACCAGGTAATCCAGCGCCACCAACACCATGTAATCCAGCACCAACACCAGGTAATCCAGCGCTAACACCAACACCAGGTAATCCACCACCAATACCAACACCAACACCATGTAATCCAGTGGCTAACACCTCCGAGGAGATCAGAAGTAACATGGCCAACACGCCTAGGATTGGTAATATTTGTATCTTGGAAGCCATTTTTTAGTAGTAATGAACGAGAACAAGTTAATTAACTCAAATGAGATATGTTCGGTAACAAAGGATATATCATATATATATATGAGAAAATTAATGGGAAAATATACTATTTATATATAGGAGTGGAGGAGAGACAAATAAGGCCTAATTGTTCTCCCTCAATAGTTAAACGCACGTATGAACTTCCTATGTAAGGCAAGAAATACTCGCTCTTTTTATTTTTAACTTGTCTTCCTTTGAGCTTAAAAGACTTGTCTTCCCTCAACTCTCATCTTGACTTTGTTCCTAAACCATTAATTATTTTCAAACTTTCTTTATTTTCAAACTTTCTTTTGTTGGAGTTGCGATAAAAATTGATAAACAAACAACACATCATGCAATGAAGAATTGTTGCAAGAATAATATAACATTTCTTGTTGTTATACTTCTGGTCATCTTCATATCTATACTTGGAACTCACTTTTTTTTAATGTACCTTTTGCATTGAAAAAGGAGCATTTAACAAGCCTAAAATGTTGATGTCATCTTAAATATTCTTATCCAATGTAATATAAGATGTGATATGAGGTTCCTTTTAATGTTATAAGTATAATTTTAGTATGAATCAAAACTATTCATTTTAAATATAGCAATATATGTGAAAAATAATTGATGAAACTTAAAATTTGTAAAACATTTATAAACAAAAGAGTAAGTGGAAGTACAAATCCATATTGTTTGCTAAATAAGGTTACAAAATACTATATAAGTTTTAAAGGAGGATAAAATTTTAAAATTTAAAATACTACGAATATATAAAGTAATATATATATATATATATAATATAACATATAGTAGTCCAACTATATCTGCTATGCTTAAGAATATACTTTTTGCAATTTAGATAAATTCTTGACTAAATAATTGTATAGCTTAACTCTCCTGTTAGAACAACACTCTCATGGTGGCGACAGGAAGGATAATCTCCAAAAAAAAAAGAAACTTCAGCAATTATATAGTGCAGTGAAAATGAGTGAAAACTGGACGCATAGAGTCCCACCTTGGAAAGTGATTGCCCAACTTTTGTTGATAGTCATGGCAAAACAAAGCCATGGAGGAAAATGCATTTCATCTCATCTAGAAATTCAGTTTAAACCATTCTCCTTGGACTTCATAACCCTAATCTGATCCACAAGGTGTGTCTGAGCTAAAATAGTCTTTCTACTCCTGTGGACTTAAAAAAAAAGCATATGGTCTGTAATCAACAAATCTATTGGAATTTTAATTTCACCTTCACCATTCTCATAACCAACACAACCCCTTTGTTTGCAACTAGTACAATTAACCTAGGCAGGCACGATATAAGAAGTCTCCCAACAATATAATATAATATCCTGGACCCACCTCGACGGACAGAGACAAAGACACCTATGGAGCTTCACTGTTTACTGAGATGATTGTTGTTGTTTTTTGGTTGATTAAGTAAATTTGCTAGAAAATTCAGTATAAGTGAGATTTCTTCCTTCAAAGATATCTTTTATTAGCCTCAAGTCAACCAAAAACATTGTTTGCACATTGCCTTTCAACCAATTTGCAGGATGGAATTGTAAATCTTTGAACTATTGGGCACCTCCCATGAATATCATAAATACCTGCAATCATAGGGGAGAGATGAATGGTAAAGAACAACATTATCCAACTGAACATCATCTTTGTAGATCCATGTACAATAATAATCCATCTTGGTGTTAGTTGAGTTATTAAATTTGCTGGTATAAAACATGAACATTTCCTTTCTTTCATGCATAGTGACATGAAATTGGGTCCAGGTGACCTGAAATTTTTTAAAATATTTTTATCATCAAAATAATTTCCTAAAAAGTAACGCACCATTACATTAATTAATTGTTATTTTTTTTATCATTAAGTTAGTCTCTTAAATATATAAAATAAGTACTAAATTTGTATTTCGTATCACATTAGCATTTCATAAATTTTTAAGAAATTAATTTATTGATCAAAATCTTTTATTCAAAAATGGCATTGAAGGTTAACTTACTAAAAAATACAGAATACGAAAAAAGACAAGGTGCACTTAAAAATCCGTCGCATGTAAAAACTCAGGAAAAAAAAATAAATAATTCTTAAAAATAACATAATTCTAAAAAAAAGAGAAAAAAAAATAGACATTGCGACAGGGGATAACCTTTTCCCCTTATAAATCATTTTCAAAGGAAATTTTTCTATATTTTCGTCTTTCATAAGGATGAATATCAAGATGTTTTAATATTTTAATAAATTAATTTGTTGATCAAAATCTTTTATATAAAATGACATTGAAGGTTAATTTAGTCAATAAAAAAATTCAAAAAAAAAAAGAAAAAAATACACATCGCACACTGGATGTGGATTACCTTTTCCCCCTTCTAAATCATTTCCAAAGGAAAATTTTCTATATGCTTCTTTTGTTTTATAGTAATCTAAATATCACTCATAAAAAAAATATGCATTACTAAAAAAAAATATTAATCCAAATATCTAAATATGGTTGTGGTCCTTATCTACAATGGTATGATTGATTATTGTTTTTTTAATCACCCTAATTAAGTTATTTGACTCTTAAGTGATATATTAAGATATTTATGTAAATTTTGATTTTTGATCGAAGCTTAATCACATTTAAAATTCTTTACTTTTTTCCAAAAATATATTTTGTTGAATTAAACTTAAATTCTCTCTTATAAACCTAATATATGTTATCAATTAATTGAACCATACTCATTAGATTTTTCAGAAGTGCAACACCATGACTTCCCACTGATGGTTGCATCTCATAAATCATCTGCTTCTGCGTATAAATAACCAGAGATTATTGGGTCCCATACAGGAACTACTTGCACTACAATGAAGATTACTCGACTAGACGTGTCAATATTTCCCAACACCATAAATCATTTCTAAAGTGACATGCAGTATGATTTAAGAATAAAGTATCTACCAAAAAAAAAAAAAAGAATATAGTATTGTTGGAAATCTCACGTTCCCTAATTATAAATTAAGAATAATTTTTACTTCCCTAATTAAAATATATCCTAATAATTATTGTTTAGTTTATTAAATCATCATAATTTAATTTTGTTGAATTCAATGTTTAGATGAAAGTTTAACATGGTTATTTTAATATTTTTGCTTTAAAAAGTGTATTTTTGTTTAACGTTATTTTAACGTGTATATTAGTGTAATTGTTTATTGTTCGTGATTCTTCTTTTTCCAATTATCCTTCTTATTAGATAAAATCCAAATAAAGAAAGTTACCAATATTTTCTCCTAATCCCCCTCCTTTTTCTTGCTGAAATTGGTAATTAAGCTCATGTTTCTATTTTGGAAGTAACATAACAAATGGTCTTTGAATATGTTTAACCAGCTTCTTTTTAATTAATTTCCGTGTAACCTACCATAATTGGAGGCACAAAACTAACACTTACGCTTTCCTTAGTTTTGTATCTGACAAGTAACCAAATGTTGAAAAATGAAACCAATAATTTCACCTACTGACAGGACCCCTCTAAGAATTTAAAAACAAAAATGAAAAAAAAAAATGCAATGAATTATTGTACGTAATGAGAAGGCAAGAAGAACCTCTGCCTCTTACTTCTAGAGGGATAATTTGTTGCCACAGATAACGAAGCAATTTTGTTCACAGCAGATTTAAGTGATTGTTTGAGAGTGCTAAGGCAAACACTATTATTATCTTCATCACTATCCTTTGAGCAAAGAACCAATATGCTTTTGATTCTGCCACCAACACTGGCTATGTCAGCTTTAACTGCTGTGAGTCTCAACCCTTTGAGGACTTGGATGAGCTCAGGGAACAGTTCTGGTCGATCATCACAGCAAACAGAAGCTTTGATTATGATGTTTTCCTTTAATATGTTCACTCTTTTTGTGTAGCTTTCATCTTGAGATTGGTGGTAGTCAATTGTTACTTCATCAGTTTCAGTTGGAACAGTAACGGCTTTGCTAACAACATCCATGGCTTTTCGCTTTAGATCTTTCACATGGTCTACCACACTCCCTAGTAATGCTGCTTTATCCATCTGCAACCACATAAATTTCACCCCTTATAGTTTCTTTCTCTATTTAAAGATAGGGAAGTTAGTGGAACTGAAATATATGGCCTATCATACAACCTAGAAAAGTTATTCATGCTATAATTCTTTTTTCTTATAGCTTCCTTCTCTACTAAAGATGGAAAGTTAGAGGAATTGAAATCTATATCACCTATCTTACAACCTAGTAAAGGTATTTATGCTATGATTCTTATAGTTTCTTTCTCTTCTAAAGATGGGCAAGTTAATGGAATTGAAATCCATATGACCTATATCATACAACCTAGTAATGCTATTCATGGACTTGAAAGTGACTATGCTATCTATCATGAAAAAACAGACATCGAAATGCCACAAACTTATAGTGGATCGAATTCGAATCTGATTTTCTTTTTTTTTAACCTTCGGTTTTTTTAGCCAAGAGTCTAAAATTAATCTCTTGAAATATTAAAATTCATTTAAGGAATTGATCTCCCTTTAAGTCCTACCAAATGTTATTCTATATGTATGAATCTTGAGGATCAGACCTCTGATCACATGCTTAAGGAGTGTAATTATTCGTCAATCATATCACACCATATTATTGCATTGAATATAATTTTATTTACCTTAATGATACCCTATACATTATATAGTAGGTAATTCACCAATTCCACTTTCTTGCTTCTTGTCTAAAACAGTATGCAATGCAAGCTTTCAAAAAAAATAGTATACTGCCAATTATTAAAAGAAAGACATCATGGTTTTTACTTTTTACTTTTTTCTTTTTTCATTTACCTTATCAGACATGGGAATGAGTTTTCTGAGAGTTGCAAGCTGTGCATTGATCCTGTCCCTGCGCCTTTTCTCTGCTTGGCTGTGGCTCTTGGAAGCACTTGCAGCTCTAACTTCTGCTCCAATGGGTGCAGGCCACGAAGGGAACTCACCAAATTGAAGAGATGCTGCTGCATGGTCAGAAGAAGAAGAAGCAACAAGAGGGAGTGTTTGTTGTGTTGTTGTTGGGACTGAAAAAGGAGATAATTGATCACTGTTTGGTGCAGAGTTGTAGCATTGAGCCAGAGGCCAGCCAGAATAGTAGTAACTTTCCATATGCACATAACACAATACACAAATTACAAACCATTCTAATGTTTGTTGTGCCTTGCTTTGTGAGCTTTTTATTTCCCATTTCATGGAGACACTGTTTACTTAATGTGCGATCTTCTTCTTATCTTTTATGGTGATTGGTGTGATATGCAATGACCTTTAATGGGGTCAGATGAAAATCATTTTTGGCTGTATCCTCCTGTCACTTCACCAAGAAAATTTGCTTTTTTCCTCCCTAATAAATCTCACTAGACTTTGTAAAGAATCTCTCAAGTTTAAGAGCCAAAATAAAAAGCAAGAGGGTATGGCCTGGCCCAACAAACAGGCTTATCTTAATGAGTATCCGTGCTGACTAAGAATTTGAACCAGAAATGAAATAGTATCTTGCAAATAGACTTGGGAACCACTGTATGGAACTTTGGAATCGCTTGACCTAGTAACAGTAATTGGTGTAGTGGATGCACGAACAGTATCTTATTCTTCTATGTGGGTGTATAGCCATTAAGTTTTTTGTCTGCTCTGATGGCAATCATAACCATTTGGGCTCACCATGTGGATTATAGTCCAGATCTAGTAGTACTTATCTTGAAATTTAACTTCATAAGATTACACATTAATTTTAAAAAAATGGTTTGGGATTGCAATTTTAACCTCGATGTGGTTTTCGAGCTCACGGCTATTGTGTCTGCATTTGCTGTAATTCCTCATAATGTCAAAGATTGTGACCCACAACTCAGACTGCAATTTAAAACTTATCTATATGCACTTTTTTCAGTTAAAAATAAAAAAGCACCTATATTTTAAGCCTTAGCCTAGGATATGGGCTAAAAGTGAAATATATTCAAGATATACTTTATCAAGGGCTTCAACAATGAATTTCAATTTGGTTAAGTTTCATCACATAAGTTTCTGTACTATTACAAACTGTCCCAGCCGAGGTTTTAGTCTTTGCCATGATGAGGAAGATGAAAAAGGTGACTGAAACAGAACATTTGTACACAAATAAAAGAATGCAAGATTTGTTCGTACAATTAGACAAACGCCTGATGTAACAACAGTGATAAACGGATTGTCCATTAAGTTTAAGACAACTTGTGGACCTATTTTACCAATCTCTATATTATTTTGTGATTAAAAAGTAATAGAAAGGAGAAACATCCTATATTACAAGACTAGGACACCTATGACACACTGAGACTGTTAACAGAGATTTACTTAGAAGATTACTACCAACACGAGTTAATTTCATCTTATTACAGTTACTCGATCTCTATGTATTGAACAAATAAGTGGATTTGTCCAATTGTGCATGCATCTGGAAGAGAGGTTAATAACTTGATTTACTTTAAATTATTATTTCCTGGTGAATTCCTCAAGTATATCTTGATTGAAAGGTGGAACTTGAAAGCAGGCCACTGAGTAAAAGCGGCTTAATTTGTACACTTTAATGGCCTCTGATTGAAAAGCTTACTTAGTTTGTCTACAGCACAAGCTAGCAAACAAAGGAAGCTTCAATTACAATCACTGGAGGGTCCCATTTGCCCTCACAATTTGTAACTCATAATATAGCACCTTAAAGAGTGATACGACTAATGATCCAACCACTCTCTTTGTTAGCCTCTATTATATATCATACAAATTGTGTGATTTCTTGTGATTCCGTATTTTTTTTCTTCAATCTCTTTCCTTGTTTCTTTCTTCTTCTTTTTTCCCTCACCCCATGTTATTTTATCTTATCGAAATTTTAGGCTTTTGGGTCTCAATCTCAAAACATATATCTACAATATTTATCTATATATGATGGGGAAAGTGAAGGTGTCACAATCAAAATGTGACAAACCAAAACGATCAAAGTGAGATAACAATCATGTTTGAAATAAGTACGATAGTTAGATAGTTATAAATGATAAAACTCTTTCTCTGATTATTTAGGACAAGTAACTCAAATATAAGATTGCTGATTAAACTAAAACAATTTCAGTATAATTAATCCATGGTGCACATCTTTGTTTTTGTCAAGCAATAGAATGATAAGAAATAAAGTGTTATAGACACTGAAGCTAATTACGGTCGGAGGCCTATGTACTCTTCCTTCTCCCTTTGGTCAAAGAAAGGTGAAATAATATAAAGATAAGGTGCAATCATAGATTCGTAATAAATGGCTCAATGGAGAGTAATTATCAGTAGACGGCAAAAAAAAATGGACACATAAATGGGAAAGGCTGAGATACATTGGATGCAATTGAAAAAGATGAAAATAATTATGTAATTGCAAATGAGGGTTAAAAATCATTTGATTCTACTTTCTTTCTTCTTTTTTGTTGAAGACCATTTGATTCTGCTTTATCCTAAAATTCGATATCTATCGTTCAAGTCAGTATTTTTGTTATTTAACTTTTCCTTCCTTTTTAGTCTCTGCACAGTGTTATATATGTTGGATATTTTTAAGTGAATGCCATGAGTGGGAAGTGAAAATTTTCAAAGAAAGGGAAGGATATGCAGGGGAGTTGATTTTCTTTGTTTGGAATTCAAGTAACGTTTGAAAGATAAATATGTAAAATTACATCGCATGTGCTGTCAAATATAATTAAGCACACATTTTAATCATGTTTACAAGTTAGTTGGATGAAAAGATTATTTTCTCCGCAACAAACTTGCCAGGAAAAGATAGACTCATGCCAACGATAATTAAAATCCATAGAAAATAGCACACAATTATTAGCTTGTCGTGAAAAAAAAAAAATCATACATACGATGTAGGCAACACAACTATTTATGGAACTTCATTATTCTTTGTTAAGATAATTATGAGAATATTATTGCCGTATAACAATTGTCAAGAAAAGACACATACATATACAGGTTTGTCATACTAATTGTTGCCTGGAACGGTAGATCAAGTCAATGCCTATAACTTTAATAGTTGTTCGAAAAAGATACGTAAATACCAACAAACATTAATTGTCGCTAGCAATGGTAAACCAAGTAAAGTATTTAATTTTATCTCCCTAGCCTTATTTGTTGTTGGGATATTTCAATAATTTTACATAATGTTAACCTATTAAAGTTGACTTAGAGGCAATAGACCAAGTGAATGTTTATTCCGTTAATTCATTTTTATTTTTGGGATAAATACATATATCAACGACTAAGGGTGTCCAAAAATATGGGATCAGACCAAACCGATTAGCAATTAGAACAAACCAAATGAGTTTTAGCTAAATTGATTTGTAAAAACGAATTAAATTGTTCTAAAAACATCTTCCGTCAGAATCGGATTATTTCTACAAGAGATATTCATTTTACTTATGACTGAATTTGTTTTTTTTTTATAAGGTTTAATTATCCATGTACAAAAAATTATTCTCTCATAGTGTCAATCACTGAACCAACTTGGAACCAGTTCAACTCTTAAATAAATTTAAAATCAATTTCATTCTGACTCGGTTTTTTAAAAGTAATTCAATTTTGAACTAGTTTGACAAGACAATTCGTCAATTTGAATTTAAGAATTAAATCTATTAAAACCATTTGATTCGGTTAAATATTTTTACCGAACCAATTTTTGCAGACTCCTACAATTGATTTTAGTACTTACTGGACAATAGATACTTAAAAATGTTAACTTAATTGTTCTTAAAATAACAGTCTAAGTTAAGGTTTATCACAATGACTATTTTTCTTGCGAAAAAAAACCTTATATATGCAGCAACACTAATTATTGCTGAGAATGATACGTGTGTATTGTTTTTTTTGTCAGCCTAAAAAAAAGTATCTTATACAAGAAGGTATACTTCCAACCCATATACAGGATAGAAAGTAAGTCTGACTACAAGTCTACAATCATATGCCAATAATCTCACCGCAGTGCCATTACTGCACGTATATAGTATTTTCAAATATGTTATGCTTTTCACTCCACAACACCTTCCAACATTCCACAAAATTTATTGACCATTAATAGAAAGAAAAAGAGAAATTCTTCATCATTCGGATAAGTATGTTTTCTATCTAAATTTAACCAACTCAAAAAAACATTCCAAATTAGGATTCTCATGTTTAAAGACTATATTTATATCAAACCAAACAACTACCATGCTTGTTAACCTTATTTGCAAAAAAAAACAAAACAAAACACGTGTGTTTAGATTTCAAAGGTAGCGCCATTTGGAACCCAAGTCAGCTATAGCAACGCTTTCAAATAACTGAAATAAGTGTTGAGAATATGAGGTGTTGATAAAACAAAAAGCAAAATATAGCTGCATATATAAGTTTGTGTTTTTTCAAGGAACACTAATACGTGGGTGTGTGGTTTTTCTATAAACATGTCTACAAGGGTGTAGCATGGATGTGCTGAAACGGGGTAAGAAGGGTGCCTCCATAATTAATTTTTTTTCCACATACACGATACACTATACATGACTCTGAAAACGATTTCCTAAAAATATTGGGGCCCAAATGTGTCAGGTAACAAGAGAATAAGCAGTACTAACAAAGGAATGAGCTTATGGACCAAAAAAGTGTCTATTTATTATAATTACGCTTAAACATGAAATTAAATCACAATAAACTGGAAAAAAAAAAAAAAAACGCATGTGAAAAGCAGCATGTCAACAGGATTTAATCAGGTAGCTTCCACATCAAGTGAGGAAATTTTGGCCACAGCATGCACATATAAAGCTGGCTGTTAAAGTCGGTAAATTTCGTATATATACTAGGAGCAATTCATTTTTTGTTTGGTCTACCTAGGACTAACTCATTTAATACAAGAAAAATGGTAGAATACAGAAATTTATCGGTTAGCTAGAACCAACAGCCCAAAAAATGCCTCAACTACAACCCAGAAAAAACAATAAACTTACAAGACTATTATGACACAATCTAAACAGAAACTTCACATTATTTTAAATTGGGATCTCCCACCGCCACCCGAAGCAAAGAAAGAATGCTGCATCCAAATCACACAAGATATTCTTCTACACAAAACTTCGAAGTTCCTACATTGCTCTTCACAGGGGCCAAGTTCATGCTAAACTTGTCAAAAACTGCTGCCCATGGGAGGCATGCCATAAGGAGGCATTGGGGGCATCCCCAGTCCACCCATTGGAGGGGGAGGAGCAAAGCCTCCTCCCATACCTCCTGGGCCTCCCATTCCAGGCATTGGTGGTGCAGGCAAAGCAAGAGGCAACAATTGAGCATACATGTTCTGCAACAAAAAGCACATCTCATTCATATCAGTACTACTCTAATGTTCAATCTGTTGAGAATGTTGAGGATGAAGGATGCGAAAGAAGAGGATTTATCAACAACAAACATTTCTGAACACTCAAACTGCTGACAGCACAACATAAAATAATTACCTGTTGTGCAACTACATCCTTTTCCTCTTGCTCTTTAACCTTCACTTCATTTTGTGCTTCAATTTTGTCCTTCACCAGTTCATCGACTTTGCCAGTGTACTCACGAATAAACTACAACAGCAAAAAAAAAATGAAGATGAGAGAAACCTCTAGATAAGATGGCAATAAATAGATCCATTTCAGCTCAATGGAAGGCTGGAGAAGACAATTAACTGCATAGTCAACCTAGATTTGCTTGCTCACATAACCTCTGTAATACCGCAAGTACATAAGACCAACCACAATATTCACAAGCTAAGCACCACTAATTGTGCATTTGGGTAAACTGTTCAATCAAATACTTATTGAATAAGTGCTTACATATAAGTTGATCTTATAAATAAAGAGGAAGATTAAATTGTTTCACCAAAAAAGTAGTTCAAATAGACTGAAAAAATTGCAACCCATCATAAACTATCAGACTTTGCAAAGTATATGATCAAATCTTGTTTTACAAATCAATAGCTAGCTGAATCACATTGAATCATGAAACATAAAATTCTAACTACAGGTGATACAAATTAGCAGCATAAAATAAATGCAAACCTGCAATAGATACGGGAAAGCAAAGTCAATCATATTGTGCATCCAAGCTAGTTCAAGAACAATGTCTGCCCGTATCAAATCATAGCAAACAAATAGACATGAGGCAAAGCATTCCTTCTTTCCCTGCATAAGCATATGAAAAGAAAATTTAGAAATCTCAATTATATGCATATAATAAATAAATTGAAATACTATCACTCCCGAGGACAAACAAAAAAGATTGAACCCTTAGGTAAGAAGCTTGAATGACAATTTGACAATCCTTCAATCAGTAGTTTTGATTGTAAGACTAGCATGCTCTTGCAGAACAAACCAGCCACTGGGCTTTGACAAAAAGAAAATACTAATAACTCCAGGAATCAAATAATTTCTCTGTATGACTTCGAATTACACATATTATAAGAGGTCCCACTAGTATGCAATAACTATTGCTACAAAGAAGGTTGAAGAGTAGCTATGTATGCATAGACATGTACGAAGCATGACATTATAACAATTAAACAAAACACATTATCCAAGAATAATGGTAAACCTAATCAAACAAGATATTGCAAGAAAATGAATTATATATGAAGTTTGAAACTGAATTTAGCACCTGATCAATGAAATAAACAAGCAACTCCTCAGCAAGTTCACGCTCGCCAGATTGTGAGGCTGTCTCCATGGCATCTTTGTAAAGGTTATCCTTCTTTGACAAAGCAATAGACTGCTTCCACCTACCTGCCTTCTTGTAAATATAAGCAGCAACACGTCTCATCTCAAGAAGCTCATGCTTTTCAATCTGCATCATACAGTAATAGTAATAATCTGAGATTTCCACAACTAAAACAAAAAAATAGTTCCAATTAAGAGCAAATTTCCACACCTTTTGGGCAAGGCCTATTTGATCAAAGTTATCGTGCAAATCAATTGACTCGCGCAATCTATCATAATCTTCCTCCTCAACATATATCTCATTCAACGCTTCATTAACAGCAGATACGTTGTTGCTTTGAACTGCAACCATATATGGTTTCACAAGACGGAGGTGACCAGCCTATAGCATATTAAAGTGAAGTTTCCCATTAGAGTTATGGCATGCAACAACTAATATCTAATTAAATTTTTACCACTAATGATCCTACCTTCCGCATGATGTCAACAACACGTGCATGGTCCACACGAAGTGCAAGGACGTTCAGAACATCATTGATAAGATCTGGATGCTCTTCCAAGTAGAAGTGAACAGCCTTGTAATACAACTCCACATTAGCAACTTTAACAACAACATCTTTGAATTGCATGTGATCCCATGCTTCAGGTGAATGGTTCATGATGGTAGTTGCAGCATTATCAAACTCATCATATTGTATATACAAATAGGTCAGTTCTTTCCAATGCTGTTGTTCATCACAAGCTCGTATGAGTTTAGGAATATTGAGGCGGGTTGAGAATAGTTTGATATGCTCCATAAGCTTCTCAGGGCGGTATCTAGCGTACAGAACTCCTAACTCAGTAAAGATGCCCATATGTGCCCGTTCTAACCCTAAACCACTCTCCATCAGAGATATTAGCTCATTGAAGCAACCTCTATTTTGGTAATATTCACTGACTTCTTCCAAGTCATCCACCTTTAAAATTAATTAAAAAAATGACGCAATAAGCATTAGAAATTCAATAAGATCACTACCAGCAGATCAGCATTAAGTTCAAATACCAAGCAAAACACCCTTCCAATCATAAATCATGAGCATTCACATGTTCACAGCATACTTTTAGGGAAATTGCTTCACCATCACATACTGAAGACCCAGATCATTTAAACTCTCTAAATTGAACTCGGTCTGGCATCAGAAATTAAGAAAGACGTTCCTATATATATATATATACACACACACACACAGTTCATCAAAAAAACTGAAATCAACATATTACCTGAACAATAATGTTGAGTCCACAAATCTGGGCCAAACGAAACTCCTCCGCATCAACACAAGCAAAGCAAACTTCCTTCCATGTCTTTGAACTGTTAGCTTTCCTTGCTGCATCAACAGCACCTTGAAACTGTTGTAATTTGACCAGTGTGATAGCCAACTTGGCCCAGTTAGATATAAAAGCAAATATGATTTTTGCAGCTTCATATAATGCTTCATCATACAACCGGTCACCAACATTTTGAAGATTAGCAACATTTGGCATAAGAATGAACTCCTCAATGTCACTCAGCCTATCAATTTTTGCATATGCATAAATGAGCTCACTGTCGACCTTGGGTTCTTTTGCTTTCCCTCTTACCATTAGCAAGTATTTTACCAAGTCATGGTAAACATTGCCATCTTCAGCAGCACGGATAACATCTAAAAATTGTGTAGCATCATCAGCTCGTATAAATGACTCAATTGCATCACTTACTAACCCATCCCTGAGTTGAGCCTTGGCCACCTGACTCCAAACAGCATCTTCTTCAACTCGGAAAGCAAACTCAACAGCTCTATCAATGCTATGAATATTATCAAGCAACACATTAACTGCTTGAACATTCAAGTTGAACTTCTTAAAAATGGCAAATGCTTCCTCATATAACTGAGCTTCTACAGCCATTTCTCCAACCGCAGGCCCATCAAAATTATCCAATCTATTAACATAATCCATAACTCTGGATGGATCAGCCTTTATTGCTGTCAAAATAAGAAGATTCTGCAAATTAAAGTTTCCACTGAATGCAGAATTCTGAAGCACAATCTTCTCAAGAAGTTCAATCAATTCATGAGGCAGATCGGCTGTCATGAAAGCCTTAACAGCTGCAGAAACTTGCTCAGGGCTTGAGCTTTCAGGCAAAGCAGTAGATACAACCTGATCAATAAGTTGCCTTCTATATTCATTATCAGGATCAAGAACTTTAGCCCACAAATCACCATCCATTCTCTCAACAACATATCTGTCATCAAAATATAAGTATGTGAATGTTGAATTAAAGAAAATTGATTTGGTGGATTAAGGACCACAAATAGAGCTCCTCTAAAGTGACGGAGTGTACTTTAAACTATAAAGTGCAGTTATAACCATTGATTAGAAAATTCATGGTTGAGAATATGATAAAATACAAGTACAGCAAACTTCGAAGTTGTAACAATAATAACAATAATCAATGGTTGTAACTACACTTTATCCTGCAAAGTATACTCTCACTTTAGAGGAGCCAATATACACCACAAACCTTGCTTGCAGTTTGAACAAAGAATTTTTGTTGGTGACATTGATAAGTTCATCGTCACATTGTCCTCGCCGATAAGCTACAACTGCTAAGGTGGGATCACGTTTCTCACAATACTTGCCCACAACTCGAGAATCATAGTATGGGTTGGTTGTGAGGAAATGTTCTGGGTTGTTGTTGCTATCAATGATAATTTTACCCAGTGCATTGTGAACATGTACATCCTGGCTTCCCTCACTTACAAGATGTTCCAAGAACTGTGTGAGCAAACGAAGCCGATTCCTGCATATCAAAAAGCCACAGGATAAAATAAGAAACACGAACGCAAAGCAATAACACTTAGGATCAAAGGGCAAACACCACCTCTTCTCACATTCCTCCACAAGGGGCTCCACTGGCAGTAATGAACGAACAGAAAGGATCAAGCCTTTGATAAAATCTTCTGCGCACTCATCATCTAGCAGCTGCCCAACAACTAAAGGTGCATTCCCTGGGTTCACCTGTATAGAAAGGCACAAAGTTTTAGATAGGCAGAGAAAAAGAGTAGATAGCAATCATGAGATAAGCAAAGCTACTATTATACCTTCTGAACATAGCCTTCAATGTAGCGAACCATGTTGTTTGTGTATAGATAGTGTGTTAGATCTGGAACAAATCCAAAACGATCACAAACGTTAATCAAAGGCCGTGCATCTGGAAGCTTAGCCTCCATCAGAAAGTTTTTGGTTTTCTCAGCATCATAGAAATTTGATTCTCTTGTCACACGCTCAACCTCCTTGATTTGACCAGTCTTTGCCGCTGCCTCAATGTACTTAAAGTGAATATCAGGATCCTCACTGTTCCATATTATTTAGAGGAACATACATCAGCAGAAATACATTGGATAATATCTCAATTAAATGAGGTCTATTACCAACAGAAAAACAAGTTTTTTTTTCCAAATGAAAGAATTACCTGGAGCTCAAGTATGATCCAAGGAAAAAGTACAGTCCTTCATATGACCTAAATTGCTCAAAAAGTTTTATGCAGGCATCAACACCCAATTGCTCACAATATTCTTTAGCAACCTGAACACATACGAAAGCTTTGTCAACAATTATTTAAGAAGTTCCAAGTTATAGAAAACAATGACACCACCATACCTGCACAATGATCTGTAGGTTGCCCCTAAGATTGGCCAGCAGTAAGTCTTTCATGCACTCTAATGCCCATTCTTTTGACAGTGTACCAAAAAACTCTACAAGTGACTGTAACAACCACATAATGAGTAGGTATTTTAAAAGCTCACACAATGGGTTTTAATTGTTAAACACTAAAATAGATTAAAAGCAGAACAGCACATAAACCTGAGGTTCAATTGCATGTGAATTAACAATCACACGTTTGATGTCTGGTAATTCTGTGTAATGCTGCACCAAGAATAATGCAATCAACAAAGGGTTTGACTTTAAGACTAACATAGAGAAAGTGCGAGAATAAAACACATTTGGAGAGTCCTTACTTGCAAAGCTCGCACATAAAGGCCCGCTTTTTCGCAAAGCTGGGCAATACGAGGACGGTCATAATGGCTGAACATGCCATTAGCCAATATTGCATCAGCAACATTGGGGAAAGTCACCAGATTTATCTCCAACACCTGAACAGCAATTCACAAGATCGTAACAGTTCAAAGAAAGAATTTTCAGAGTAGAATGCCCATAACGGATGAGAAACAAAGGCCACACACCTTTGTCTGAAGGAACCCATGTTCTGGTAGATTTGGCTTTAAAACATCCAGGAGAAAAGCTGTAGCCTCTCGGATCAGATTTCTCTGAGCAGAAAGTAACCAAAATGAAAATAACAATAATTTCAAGAACCATTCAGTACTAAATCAATGATCATGAAAAAAAATATCATATTAATATTCATCATAATTGCTTAATCACAACATATAATCAACCTGAAGAAAGAGATCAGTTATTGTGTTGTAATCAACTGGGCTACCTCCCTCCATTTGAGACATCATTAATGCAAAATTAACAGCGCCCTGCAAATCAAAATGAAAATGGTAACTGTCAGCAGACATTGTCAACAGATATAACAAGGAGACAGAGAATAAGGGGAGCTACAAAGAAATGGTTCAGGTTCAACTAAAAAAATTATATAATATAAACTGCAGAGGTTTCTCTCACACCTGCGGATCTGTCCGGAGAATTGTTTGCAGAAGGAAGAGGTAGTCAGGTGTGTACCCAACCTATAGCAACAAATAAGTAATACAATGTTCAGGACCAAACGTTTACAGTAAAATGAAAGGGCAATACATGCAATTATAATTATACAGGGTGACAAAATGCTATGCATGCCATAATAGCACTAAATTATTCTATGGATTAAACTTCAATATTCTTTGATAAGTAAGCAGGCACCTGTTTAGAGTAAATCAGAATTTTGTCAAACTCCCTCCTCTCAGCAAATGCAGCAACAACTTTTGGAGTAGCTCTGGCTTTGATATATATTTTTAAAGCAAGATCATTGTCCACAGTCTACAAGGGAGCATGCTTGTAAAAATTAATAGAATACAACATTTCACAATAAACAGGCTAGATGAGAATCAGTACCCCTATATTTTTGGGAGACAATTAGAAAGATAGAGTACAAGCAAAGTTATAAATAACAAAATAATATTGAATTTTTCAAAATTTTAATGCAACCCAACCTTAACGAGATCTCCTAGCTCCTCACTGCATTCAAGCTTGTCCTCTGCCAACCAATTTTCCAACAGATTTTTCTTGTTCTGGTTCACAACCAACCGTGACAATTCTAATGATTCAAAGGCATTCAACTTTCCCCTTGTTAAAAGTGTTCCAAAATACTGCAACAAAGGAGGAGTTTGCCCAACTTGCACAGGAACACTCTGCCACATAAAGCAGATAATGGCATTTTAAACATTATAACTAATTGACCAAACAAAAGGACATCACCTAAAGGCAAACAGTAAACAACCAGAAAATGAATCTCTGTGAATGAAGTAGCTAAAAAAGCAAGAGAAAATTCCCAGATAGCAACATCTTATCAAGAAACCTGAAATTTGGCAACTGTGTCAGGAGTTCGAAGGATTCCTTGTGGAGATTCAGCTGCAAGCTCTGCAGCTTCCTTATATTTTGTTTGGGCAAACAGTTCATGAAAACGTTCCACTACCTGTAATGTCAACAAATATGGACATCATATTCATGAATAAAAGAACCAAAAATACAATAACAAGAGAGAGCATTTCTTAAGAAGCTAAACATAGCAATCAATTGATCAATATCAAATATTTTAGAAATATATATTGAGAGGGGGAGGGAGGGAGAGAGAGAGAGAGAAAGAGATTAAACAGTGTAGATTGCATTGATGAAGTAAACTGAATAAGTGTCTGGCTGTCTGCTACAAAGAAGAGTTAACAATTACTCATCAGAGTATTGCACTTTTTATTGTAGTTTGTAACCAAACTTCATGCAAGTAAGCATTTATCAGCTACATGAAAGCCCAATAGTGTGTTTGTTTCACGGATTAAAATCTCTTTCCCAGAAATGTGAACTTATGTAGTATTTCCATGTATGTTACGAGCTTTAAAAAATGTTCCTGGGTATTACTTATTCCCAGGACAGTGGTTATATACAATAATTCAAGTCATTTCTATTCCTATGATAAGGGGTGGGAAATTTATATTCCCATGAGAATATGGGAAGTTATTTTCTAACCCAACTATAACTCTTCCATTCCAACTCTATTTTTTATTTTCAATTATTTTAAGTTTTAAAAATATTCCTAGGAATGTTAAAATCTAGTCAAATGTACTTTTAAGTATTCCCAGGAATAACATTCCTGGTTATAATATTCCTAGGAATGTGATTCTTGGGAATACAATATCATTTTGTGAAACAAATGCCCTCAAGAAATTAATTGACAATGCATCCAAGTTTTTTTAATCTCACTAAAAACACCCTTGAAAAAAAAAATTGACATACCAGCTTCTCAGCACCAGGAAGATTTCCTCTTTTGGCAAGACTAACTGCTAGCTCCAAATTGTTTAACTGTGATAATAACCAAATGGAATTTGTAAAAATGCCATTTCATACCCCACTTTACAACAAAAAAGTTATAACAAGGTCAGAAACATACTTGGCCACTGACAAAATTCACAATGGTTTGTTCATTAACAGTAGCCAATAAAACCTGGCCTCTCCTGTTTATGGCATAAAAGCCTCCCACAGATGTAGCTTCTGAGGTCAAAAATATAGGATCTGGACTGATTCTGTTCCTATATACAGCAGTAGCTGTCTCCAAATCATAGACAAATAGTAGGCCAAGTTTCGTAATCACATAAATCAAATTGTATTTGTGGGATATCTGCCAAAAACCAAAGTAGAAATCAAATATTTACACTATTTATAAAATGAACAACAAATACAAGCAATTTCTCTACCTGCATGGCAACTGGAAAATCATCAGCAAAATCTGGGGGGAAGAAAAGATCAGCTTGTTTCTTTGTAAATGATGGCTTCCCTGCCAACAAATCAGTAATGTTTGTCATGGACCAACTATGGCAAAAGCTTAAGTTGATAGGTGAAGTGAAGATGTGTGAATGGTTTCATATTATGTTTCCAACATGCCCCCTCATGCTAGAGCCCTTTGGGCTTGAAGCATGGATAATGAAGAGAGGCCCACCTATCCTGTGCTGAAGTTCAACTTTTTCTTAGAAGAATGGGGACAGCAAGGATAGAACTCTAGACCATTTAATTATAGATGCTTTGATACCAACTATCTCAAAAGCTTGAGCAGTTAGGTGAAGAAACACATGAATGATTTTATATTACATCTCTAATAATTCAAACTCCAGAAGGATGATCAATTCAATCACAGGTGATACAATGATATACACTGTTTAATTTCATAATACCCGCATCTAGTAAATATTTACGGCTTCATCTACCTTAAAATTTCACACTTACACATGTTTATCATCTATATATTTAATAAAAACTGTCCAGCACCTTGCCACATGTTGGCTGCTGGATGGTAGAAAACTATTTTTTCCTTTTTCATTTATTTCTTATAAAAATTCCACATTTTGATTTTTTAAAATCTGTGCAACAGTGCAGGCCCACACCTAGTTACAATTGAAAACCCAACATAAAAATACAATATAATTGCAAAAAAAAAAACAAGATAATTGTTAGTCACATAATCAATTTTTCCTATCATTCAAACGCATGGGGTATGAAATGGAAAACAATCCTCATAGTATGGCCTAACAACAAAAATATAATACATTTCATGTACATAAGTTATTGGCAATAATGAGTAGCCTCTTCCTTCATCATGGATCAGTGTAATACATCCACAGATAAAAGTTTATGAAAGTTATATTTTCAGTTCAATGTTGAAGGTGCCATTCTACAGGCATCCTCAAAAAGGGGTCATTATTGTCATTCATATGACCTTTTCACCTTGAGTTATAGATCAGGAATGATAAATGCACATTGATACAAATAATTAATTTCAATTTCTGATTTACCAGGAAAATTAAAATTCGTCAAGTAGAGAGATAGAACTAAATCAGCATACAAGACAGATTTGTCTACAAAACATAAGTTGCCCATAAAATAGATACATTAGAGATAAATGTGAATGAGCTAAAAATATGCAAACCTGGTTGTGCACCGAGTTCAATAACATGCAATTTGGATATAACTTGGCCAGCATTAAGTGTCTTTGAGGCAAAAGAAATCAAAACAGAAGGGTTTTCATTCCCAGGAACCTGTCCAACACAGTAGCATATATACAATTATTCAGGAAATATTAAATGAAAATTAAGGGAAAATGAAGAGAAAAGTAAAAAAACGCACTTTAAATTGGGCAAATGATGCGGCATGAGCTTCAAGAGCCTGACTACGTTGTTGATCCACAGAGAAAAGTTGCATGTTTCCCTTTACCAATTGCGGCCTCTACAATGCAAAATAATATGGAGAAATAAACCAAAATAGATCAGGCTTGTTAAATTCATGGTAAAAAGATCACAATTCTTGTACAATTATACACAGATAAAGCCAGCAGAAACATAGATAAAGACAACTTTTAATATCTGAATGAAAAGCCTAAATTAAAGTTGAAAATTAAAAATGTATTTACATCATGAGAGCTAACTATGGTCAATAGCATGAGCATGCGATAGTGGTGCTATTGTGATTGATAACAATGACTACAATAGGAACCAGAGATATACCTCAGGAGAACCAGGAGCAATACCAATCAAGACCAACCATTTTTCTGTAGGGTCACATCGATAATTAATTATCTGGTTGTTTGCCAAATTTGCTGTTCTCTCAAACATCTTAACAGGTTCAGAGTCACCTACAAGTTATATAGATCATGAACCATGTACCAGTCAACAATTTGCAGAAACTACAAGCACACTGTAAAGAATATGTGAACTGGAAAATATAGTATAACACAAAAATATTTAGTTGAGCAAATTATCATCTTACCTTCAATTGACCAGTGGTATACAGAGGTCTGAGTTACGAGACCCAACATTTTGGGGCTAATCCACTTCCAAAAAACTACCTATACATGATTAACAATATATGTTACAATATTGGACCTATTATGTTACAATATATGTGTCCTTGTGCGTAATGGTTACCTGCTCAGGCATCTGATATGATTTCATCTTTGCTTTCATCTCAATGTTAAATATTTGTAGGTGATCTTGAGTAGTCCCTTGCAGTTGGGCTTCAAGAGAATGATGTAACTTGTAAGTGAAGATAATCCAAAAGTAAACAATATTTCAAAAGCAGCAACAGAAGCGCACGCACAACAAACTAAAAACTTAACAGACTGCTCGAAATTTGGGAGCATTATGGTCTATATGAACATTGCAGCTCATCTTGATACCAATAATTTTATTTTTTTTTACTGAAAACCCGGTCAAACGATAACAGCGTGAAAAATATGTAGGACTGCAACATCTAATAGGCCTAATGTGAAATTGGGGATTATAGATATATAGATATATTAGCAATAGTAAAAAAAAATGGAAAAAAATTCTTTTTCAGATAATGTTCATTTTTTTTTATCAGCAAAAATAATATCTATATTAATTGAGTACCAGAGGTACTGAAAATACAGTTTACAGGTCAGAATTGGTCCCAAGACATTTTGACATTTTCATTGAACCAAAGTCTGACTATATAATTTAGATTACTACAGAAATTTGCTCTAATAGAGTCCCTCCTTCAGATAATGTTCATATACTTTTATTAAAACTAACCAGAATAAAGTCATAGTTTAAACATAATTTCTTTCTAGTATCTACATAAATAAATCCCTCATCTAATAGAGTCCCTCCTTGTATCCTCTTGTAGAAGAGTGAGAGCAGAAGTACAATACCTTTTTTCCACTTAAAAACATGACATTTTAACTTCATTATATCATAAGAAAATTATATATTATATATAAAATTTAAAATAAGGATGCCAATTTATTTCAGCTTCTCAAACCAATCAAAGATCCCTGCTTCACAGCTCTGTGGCCCTAGCGATCAGGGTGCATATAAAGTAACTGACAGTGCTAGAGGCAGTTCAATAATCACGGAATTAGAAGTAGATATATTGTGGATGACTAGACGTGCTCAAATGCTTCAAGTCAAAATTAAGCAGTTTGTTTCATTTCATCCAACAATCTCGTCAACAAAAATAATACAACTAAAGGAAGCAAAAGTAAAAATAGAAAGAAAAACTGTTGAAAGAAAGCTTCCAATGGATTTTTATATCCAAAGACAGAATTCATATCAACACCAAGGTGCAACTCACAAGTCACAAATTCAGGAGAAGATTATGAAACATATCTTACCTTTCAAAGCGAGAATTCTAGAATTCGGATTCATAAGAGCAGAATCCGCAGTTATAGGCCTCCTCAAAGGTTGATTTGGCATGTTCATATCAATGATAACCACGCTATTCTGTGGAGCGGTTTCTCGAACACATATATACTTATCCGATTCCATCGTCACGTGCGTGAACGTGATGAATTGCGAATTGATGCCAATGCTCGGCAACTGCAATCACAAATCAGATCACACAAATCAAACAACTCAATTCACTATCTAGGAAAAGAATACATCAGC
Organism: Glycine max; assembly: GCF_000004515.6. Taxonomy (NCBI): domain Eukaryota; kingdom Viridiplantae; phylum Streptophyta; class Magnoliopsida; order Fabales; family Fabaceae; genus Glycine; species Glycine max. The sequence continues at coordinate 46,343,683 of NC_016089.4, read as the reverse complement.
AACAACGAACAATTATGCTTCTCACTTTCCAGTTCAGAAAGCAAAAAAAAAAAAAAAAAAACTCAGATCTGAGCATACTACACCTATGCAAACTAGTAAACTAAATTGCAGCATACTGAACTTGCAGAACAAAATTGACCGATTATACTGCAAAAGCAAGTGTTCTAGTTCTTGATTCCACAGCTATAACTGTGAACTGATCTCGATAAACAGAGAAACACAAAGTTCGCGGGAATAGAAAATTGACGGAGAGCCAGAACTCACAGTTAGGGCTTCTTTCATGGTGATCGGAGCATTCGCGGCCGCCATAGTGGCTTGAATCGAGGAAGTGAAAATCGAAGAATCGGATCTGCAACCGGCGAATTGAATTCGTGGATGGAGAGTGGAAGAGTGAAGAGTGAGAAGGAGCTTGAGTAGGATCCAAATGGCTGCTGCGAGATCTGGAAGCAGCGGAAGAGAAGACTTGAACCCTCTTCAAAACGAAGAGAGAGAGAGAGAGAAAGACGTGGAGACGAAACGGGAAATTGAAGTTCTGACACGAATAAAACGAGGGAAGAGAAAGGGAGTGGAATTGAACTGGCGTCTACAATGACGAGACGAGAAACATAGATCTCGCCTCTTGTTTGACACATCCACCAAGTGAAGCGAAAATATTAAGGAGCGGTAATAAATATAAAAATATATTTTTAATTATTAATTTATAATTATTAAAAATTATGAAACTTGATGTACATATTTTATTGAATAATTTTATTTTTAAATTATTCATTAAATTTTATTTTTTTCTAACTTTTATTAATTTTTCATTACTTTTATATTATTATTTTTTTATTCTATTATTTTTTTGTTAATTATATTTAACTTTTATTTTTACTATTTAAAAAATTTATTTCTTCTAGTTATTTATAAGAAGAGAAATATATTTACTTTAGAAGTGACTCCTAATTTTTATTATTTATTTTTTTAAGATCTAAAAATTATAATAAATAAATAATCTTAACCATTAGATAAAAAAAAACAAAAACAATGAGAATAAGTATTTAATGATTGTAATAAATGAATTTTCTTGAAGTATATATTATATTTATATAAAAAAAAATCTTATTGAGGACTGTAGGAGCCGTGTCAACGTGGCTTGCTAAGGTGGCTTGGCTTTGATTTTGGACACGTAGGATCGTGTCTTGTGTTTTTCGTGTTGTTTTAAAATTGAGCAACAAAAATAGGAGAGGATTTTTCAGAAAAAAAAAAAACTTTCTTTGATATTATTCAAATGCTCTCGATTTATAGGTACTGGGTTTAGCATATATTGATTAATTAATAAATATTTTTTTACTAAATAAATTATTAACTATTTATTATTTTTTATTTATTAATTATTTACTTTTTATTGATTTGGACAATAATTGCTATTTGGAGAGTACAAGTTGTGAGTTGTGTTCGAAAGATTATTGTCTATCGTTGGTGGTGTAGGTGGAGAGGTTTTCTATGAAGGAAATGACAAAGTTCTCAAAGTGAACACAACTTTTAACGTGCTACAGTTGAAAAAATCTTGCACGACGCAACATTATTAATAATCGTTAGTCTAATCTATAGTGCATCTTTTTATCATGAAATCGTTAGTTTAATTGAGTAACGTGGCCCGTATTTTATTTTTTTCTCTTTTCCTTTGCTTCTTCCACTCCTTCTTCCCTTTCCTCTCTTCCATGTTGGGTTTTTTATGATTTGCAGTTGTAGGTAGTTGTAGGTGGTCATCGTGGGTCTTCTTTCCCACAACCCAAACCACCACCGTCACACATGACCATGGCGTCACTCTGCACCCACCTCGGTGTTGGAACCCGACCATTGTTTCTGATTTAGGTCAACACACAAAAAGGGATTTTTGATTTAGAATGGTGGTGATGTGAGTGATGTTGTCGCCGTATGACCAAACAAGAAGAAGGAAACAAAGACGAAAGGAAAAAGGAACAGCGTCGCATACAGTAAACAAAAATCACCACAAATAGTGTTTTACGTTAGTTTCGACGACGATTCACCCTCAAGTTCGACGTGGTGTGTGATGGCGGTGGGCGTTGAGGAGGAGACTTATTGCTTGTGATATTTGGAAGAGGAATGATCTGGTATGGCGGGTATACGATATAAATGTGCATATTAGATGAATCCAACAATTATTAATAATGTTGCACCGGGCAAGACTTTCTCAATTGTGGCATGTTAGAAGTCACCCGAAGTGAAAGAAAATCTCCATGTATAAGTCGTGCATGTGACAAAGCATCAAGCATGGCAGAGTGACAGTGAAAATGATGCAGATGTGTCGAGAATGATACAAAAGAATAATTAACCAAATCAAAAGTGAGAAATGACACCAAATTAGAAAAAGATCAAGAATGAAGCAATCAATCAATATAAGAAAAAAAAAAGGAATAAGTATACAAGAAGACGAGAGAGAGAAACATCAAATATTTTTTAGTGAGTGTCGTTGAGAATTGAAAAGGAAAAGGCTTTTTGAATAAATAATTTTGATATGATAATATAAATAACAAGTGAGACCCAGGGTTTTACTAATTATCATAGTTTTAATAATCAGATTCACCTGTTGGATTAGGATCCAGAGTAGTAGATGGATCGAGCAGAACTAGGCATGGCAACGGGTTGAAACGAGGACGGGTATTGCATTTCCCACCCCCGCCCCCGACTTTTTGACTAATCCCCGACCCCGCCCCCGACCCCCGACGGGGTTAAAATATCCATACCCACCCCCGTCCCCGTTGGAGGTCGGGTTTCCCCGCCCCGCCCCCGCTAGAATTGATTAAAATTTTTTTTAAAAGAGAAAAAATATTGAAACTTATTGAAAAAAAAGGCTAAAAAATAGTTTCATAACAAAAAAACAATAACAAAGCCAAATTCAAAATATAGGATCATTATCATAATTTAAAAAATTACTAAAACAAATCAATCTATTCAATTAAAATCATAAAATTTGGGTATTGCATGAGGAATTAAGACATGCATATTTATTTTCCCACAAAAAAAACATTACCATCTAAATATATGTTGTCCCAACAATAAGTAGCATATGATTCTATTTAGCAAAAAAGGAGATATTAATATACTATGTTGGTTGTCCTTCAACATGTTTCATTTTGTTTAGCAACTTAAAAATGTTTCATTCTTTCAAATTACATAATAAAAAAAAGAAACAACTTAAATTGTTCAACAAATAAATGTTAATCATTCCTCCAAATTAGTGACACTAGCAGCACCCATCATTTCACCTGCATAAAAGAAATAAAAAATTAGAACAAAAGCTTATATTATATAATAACAAAAAATGAAATTTAGAACATTATTTACCTTCATCATCTGAAACCATTTCATTCATTACATTAGCACATTCAGCAACAACTTTATAGCTCGTAGAACCTATAAAAATACATTACTAGTATTAGTTCTTGAATAAACACAAATATCAATTTAACAACATATATGAATAAAACTTTACCCGTATTTTCAGCACTCCACAACCAACTTCTAGCGCACATTAAAGCCTCTAAAGTAGTCCATTGAAGTCTACTACGATGTGGGCTTAATACTTGACCACCAGTGCTAAATGCAGATTCTGAAGCTACGGTAGATACTGGAATAGCTAATATATCCTTAGCAATTGCTTGAAGTGTTGGATACTTGACACCATTAAACTTCCACCACATCAAAATATCAAAGTCAACAGCTCTTGGTAAAACATCTTCTTCTAAATAGTGGTCTAACTCTGATTTAACATAAGAACTTCTAGCCCTTTTTTTTCTTATTATAAATCTATCATACTCAGATAATGCATCACCAACAACTTCACTACCAGTAACATCACCAACATTACTACCAAAAGAGCCTTTGTTCATTTTCATTTGGTAATCAGAAACTAAGTCATAACACAATTGTTGAATGCCCCTCACTTGAGTAAAAGAGTCATGCTCATACAATTTTTCATAATAATACTCAAGCAACTCCATCTTGTACCTAGGATCTAAAACAGTGGCAACTCCCATCACATTATGAATCACACCCCAATATTTATCAAATTTGATCATCATATTTTTTGCCATTTGTTGAATCATTGGGTTAGGAGAGGTAATCCATTGTTTGATTGCCAACTTAATCTCACATATATTTGGAAAATACAAATTAGCAGTTGGATGTTTAGTAGAAGAAAATAATTCAGTGATAGTATTGAACAACTTCAATCTCCCACAAATATCCTTTGCAAATTGCCACTGTAAAGTACTTGGCAAACAAGTATATTGAGACTCTCGTTGCTTTAATCGACAAAATACATCCTCATATCCTATGGCAATTTCAAGCATTTTATAAGTTGAGTTCCATCTAGTTGGACAGTCTAATGCCAAATTTTTAGTGTAAGGGATTCTCAATTGTTTAGCCGTTTCCTCAAATTTTTCCTTCCTCTTGGGTGTTGCTGTCCAATATGCTACACTATCCCGAATATTTTCTACACCTTCTTTCACCACTTCCAACCCATCTTTTACTATCAAATTAAGGATGTGAGCACAACAACGCATGTGAAGTAAAGATCCATCCCTAAGCAAACTACCTAAGTGCAATTTATCCTTAATTTTATCAATCATAGCATCATTTGTGGTACAATTATCTAGGGTGATAGTGGACAGTTTTGTGTCAATATTCCAATCCATCAAACAGTCAGTCAATACATTGCAAAGTTTATCACTTGTATGAGGAGCAGGAACATAGATGAACCTAACATAAAAATAGAGATATAATATAAAAACAACCAAAAAAAAGAGATATAATATAATCATATTCAATCATTTTATAAAATAAAAGGCCTAATAATATAAAAAGTTTAAATTGTTTTATTAATTACCTCAAAATTTGACTTTGTAAGTTCCAACAACCATCAACGTAATGAGCTGTAATAGCCATATACCCCCTCTTCTGACTTGTTAAAGTCCACATGTCTGATGTAATGGCCACTCTTCCATCAAGACTATCCAACAACTTCAAAGTTGTTGCTCGTTCATTCTCATAGATTTTCATTATCTCCTTCTTAATTGTGTTTCTAGTAGGAACCTGAAAAATATCACTATATTTTATTTTATAATATACCAGTTGTATATATCAAAGGATAATTTAAAAATAAAAAATGCATTCATCAATAAATCAAAGGAAATAATTACATTTATTAATAGTTATAAATCAATAAATGTATCTATAATATATTATTTGCATACTTGAAAAAAAGGGATTTTGCTAGCGAACCTGAAACACAGGTTGGAGGGCAGCAGAGTATCTCCTAAAGCCAAGGTGATCAACAATTGATAGTGGGTACTCATGCATAATAATTGCTTTTGCCAACTCTTCCCTTGCACGTTCTGCATCATAAGTTCCCGCACCCAACTCTTGTTTTCCTTGCACGACCTTAGGGGTAAGAAATGTTTGGCCTTTCATCCCTCTCATAAAAATCTTGTATTGAACACAAATCTCATTATGCTGCCACAAATGCTTGGTTCCATTTTTTGATTTTCCACCAAGAAGTTTCTTACAATACTTGCATTCAGCCTTGTCCAAACCATTGACTTTAATTTTTTTGAAATGCTGCCAAATCTTACTTTTCAGCCTACATATTCCTCCTTGTGCCTCCACATTATTAACTTCATCTTCATGAGGTGAAGGAGTATGATCAACATTAACAGGTGAAGGAGAAGGTGCAAGATCAACTTGAATAGGTGAATGAGTTTGATCAATTGGTGAAGGTGAAGGAGAAGGAGACTCATTAATTGGTGAAGAAATAGGGTAAATTCCTTCTGGTGAAAAACTAATATCTTCCATTACTTTCCTGGAAAGAAAAAAAATACAGCAGGTAAAACTGGGGCAAAAATTAGAATTTATTAAAGAATCAGAGAGGTTATAAAATATCAATAAACCTCCTCTATTATTCTATTTCTGTTTCCTTCCTATTAAGTTCCTTCAAAGTACTTGTAAAACAAATGCTAGAAAAATTAAGTGTTTCATGTTAAAAATAACAGCATCATGAACCTTTAGCACAGTATATATATACAACTGCACAAATTAAAGAGTAGCTCTCATTGCCCGATTAAGGATAAAACTACAAAAGGATTGAAAATTGCAACCAGCTTGGTTCATGTAGAATAAAATGAGTGCGACAACCAAGAGGTCAAGCTTAATGTTTCATTACTCCAAAACCATACATACAACTGCACAAATTAAAGAGTAGCTCTCTGTTTTGTCTGTGCCTAATGTTTCATTACTCCAAAACCATACATTAATTTTAACACTTAAATCACTGGTGGAATGAAAACAGAGAGAATTACAAAAAATCTATTTTCAAGGATATCATCATACAATAAATTCATGATATCATCATGTATTGAAGGTCAACCAGTAGTAAGGATAAACAAAAATGGTGTCTTATCATACTCAAAAAGAGAAGCAATAGCAAGAAATCAATCACATAATGGCATTAGATTCTAGAAATTAATGAACTTTATACAAAACCACAGGATTCCATCTTAGCCTCCCCCACCTTTTAAATTCATCATTTATGCTCATCATTCATTCGATACAGTCGATAACAATTCAATCTAAAAAATTACAGAGGGGGCTTAAAATAGAGTAGAGTTGAATTCATGAAATACCACAAGGGAAATATATGTTTAATTTATTGGAGATTTAAATGAATATGTAAGGAGAGAATCTCATTTAATGTTGTTTATATCTTATGTATTTGATGCATAAATTAAAGACCAGTAAATTCATTCTTTTAAATATTTTTAATTAATTAAAGATATATTAAATAATTTTTGTTTTAAACAGATATTGTTTTTCAATAAAACTTATATTTTTGTTTGATTAACTTGAACACTTCACGTATAATATATATATATATATATATATATATATATATATATATATATAAAAATGTTAATAAAATTTGTATATGATAAAAAGGAAAATCTACTATAGTTTTTTATGTTAAAACATGATAATAAATATTGATTGTAAGGTATTTTTTTAGGAACACTGTAAGGTAATTAATAATTATAAAAAGTTATTCATTGGATTATGATTATCAGTGAATGAACTTGGCTAAATATCCTGATTACTGTGAGACCAATTTAATCCCTTATTAATCATGTCGATACTTACCTAATTATTGGTAGGCTTTTACTTCAAAAATTGTTTGTAAAAGTAGCTAGTAGAGCCAACCGAACTTTATGTATCATCTAACCTTCTTCATTCATAAAATGTCTTCAGGTAAGGAAATTGGATAGTGTTTGAAAACAAGAATCGATGGACCTAATAAAGTTTGCTTAATCAATCACTTCATCAGAAAAAATAAAGCAGAACTGTATAATACTATAATTATAAATGGAAGAAGTAGGGTATGGAATGAAAAAAGAGGTCCAGATTTTTAAGGAAATGAGCTGCATTTGTTAATCTGTGTTGTGTCAAGTTGGAAAAGAATGCTTAGGTTTTTCAAGGTCTTTTGGTATATGGAGAAATCTTTTGGGAAAGGATACAGTTTTAGCTTCTCCAGTTCTCCTTGATGCTCTGCTCAAGGTCTTCATATGGGGTTGCCATTTCAGATTTTCCCAGAGATCAGGGTGCTAGGCTGCTATTATGCACTGTTACTCTTGACTTCTGTTTTTCTGGTTCATTGTAATTAGTTTTCTTGTGGAGGAAATATTACCCTCCTATCTTTGTATACTTTTTATTTATTAATATACTTCCAGTTCAATCAAAAATAACTATATATGGAAGAATTTAGTTAAATGTTTGTAGGAGAATGAACTTGCTATATACCTTGCTTTAGTGCAAATGGAAGTTGGAGATAATCAAATGCGTCAAGTATCAGCTCCACATTCTCCAATAGTACTTCCTCTATGCAACAATAGATGTCAAGTCAAAAATCAGTTCACCAAAAACCGTCAATAAAATAGCCTAATGGAAGCACAGCATGATTATAGCCAAGCTTGGTTATCAAATCGTGAATCACCATGCTAATTTTTAAATTGTGAATCATAATTTGTATAGAAACATAAGATCTAAGACAACGAAAAACAACCTTCTGCATCGGGATCTACCGCATAAATCACACTTTCTGCATAGAGATGATAAACTTAAATCTAAAAGCATTTCGGATCTAATAAGCTGAGATTAAAATAAATTTATGAATGAATGAATGAGAAGAAGGAACCTTCGTTGATTCCTCTCTTGAGCGGCCTCACGTTCTCCACCACTTCTCCTTGACTGAGAGGCTGAGAGCTGCAGTAGCTGTAGCGGCGCAAAATAAGATTTAGGTTTAGCAAATAGCAATGTGAGGAGTGAGGACTGAGAGGTGCAGCAGTAGCGGCGCAAAATAAGAGTTAGCCTTTAAAAATTAGGTTTTTCAAATTATAACATTGAGGTGGGTCGGGGTCGGGGTGGGGGCGGGGCGGATACCTGTAATCCCATACCCGCCCCCGCCCCCGTTTTGGGTTATCGGGGAAAACCCGAACCCGACCCCGAACCCGGTCAACGCGGTTTTTATCCGTCAAAGTCGGGGCGGGTTCGATTCGGTTCTCACGGGGTCGGGTTCTGCTGCCATGCCTAAGCAGAACATTAGATTGGACATGCAATGAAATTGGTGTAAACTAATCAATGTGACTCGCCCTATTAAGTGGTTATACCGATGAACCAACAAGTTGAATTGACCTAAGCTAGTTCGTGCATTTAAAATAAAAATTGAAACTGGTAAGGTTATGCAACAGTCCTCGCTAGGAAAATGTTTGCACCGTCATCGGAGGTCGTTTGTGTCATCGTAAATAAGTTTTATCACTTTCTTCTTACTAACTCCAGCCTCCCTCGAGCATCTTTAAAATAAAAATAAAAAATGAAAACTGGAGTTGGATAGATTATGCATCCGTAATGTCGCCGAAAAGCTTTAGCACATTACTCTTGCCACCACCAAGCCCAATTGAACTCGATTTTAGTTTTAGAAAGAAAAGGCTATAACACTAGAATACAGAGAACTGACCAGTGGTAATGGTTTAGGTTTTTAAGGACATGTTTGGTAGGAGGGGAAATAGGTAGGTAACAAAATAAAAAGAAGATAAATATAATAGAAACAAAGGTTGTTTGACGGGAGACAATTAGAGTGAAATATTTGAATTAAAGTTATTTAATAAGTAAATAAATAAATAAAAAATCATATATTTTTGCCCTTAGACATAAAATAATTCATTTTTAAGGGATACTATAAGTAAGTCCATTTTTAAGGGATACTATAAGTAAGTCCAGGCGAAAAGTAATCTAATTTTATAATTTTAAAAAATAAAAAAGACAAAAACACAATTTTAACAAATAATAACCGATTTAGGATAGTGGGTTCAAGGCAGCGTAACAAGCAATGTTTTTTTTGCACAAAAAATAACCATACAAATTACACACCCATCTTAACTCAAAACATGAACAAAGTCCATAAAAAACAAGGTGCTCGGATTAGTTCATACAAATTAAGACAAACAATTTGCAAAAAAAGAAAACAACAAACTAGCTAATAGGAGCAGATGATGGAGAAGAAGAATCATGCAAGCAAACAGGAGAATAAGATGGAGAAAAATGTGCAGTCACATGGATGATTAAGTAATTTCACAACCACAATGTTGTACCATGGGATCCATTCCATTTTTCAAATATTTCAACTCAAATTCAATTTTGTCAAATTGCTCAAATCCTACCGTCTCTTGGTCACCCTTTGGCTTTCAAGCTATCTATGCAACACCAAACATATCCTAAGGGATATGGCCCACGTGGGCCTAATGCTTTTGAGGATTTGTTGGGTCATACACTTTGAACACTACAAAGGTGAAATTTAGGGTGATGGTAGGTGCACCCAGCACTATTGCTAGTGCATCCAACATTTAACGTGAATGGACGAAAATGTCATTTTTATAAATTTAAAAGGTGTACACCCATCAACCCTCGTATCATGTGTTCCGTACGAGCATCTTCTTCCCTCTTCTTCCCTACGCCGCCATTTCATTTGCTTTCGTTGTGCCGTTCGAGCTTCTTCTTCGTTGTGTCATTTAAGCTTCTTCTCCTTTGTTGGTTGTCGGCATTGAGGACCTGTAATTTCGTTGGGTTGTTCCAACGTCGAGGTAAGTTTTTCCTCCCTGTTAATGGCTGCCTTTTCATTTTTGGTATGGTGTTGTCGTACGGATCAACATGATCCATGTTAGTAATAAGATATGTATGACTTGTACGGATCAACTTAATCTGTTTGACCTTTTTATTTCAAAAATTTTAAAAATAGGTATTTATGTTTTGAAAAATGTTTTTAAATAGGTAGTTTATTTGTTAGTTTTGTTATAAAAACAGGTATTGTTTGTGTTTTAAAAAATAATATGTATGATCGCATGGTGTTATGAAATAGTTATAAATTGTAATAGTAAATATATGAGTTTTTGTAGTTGTTTATGTTTATTTTATTTCAATGAAAAATAGTTATATATTATTTAATTATGTAGTTGTTATTTTATTTATGAATTTTGTGTTTTAATTATGTAATCATATATGCTCGTATGAAATAGTTATAAATGGTGTTATTTTATTTCAATGAAAAATAGTCATACATTATTTAATTACGTAGTTGTTATTTTATTTATGAATTTTGTGTTTTAATTATGTAGTCATATATGGTGTTATAAAATAGTTTTAAATGGTGTTATTTTATTTCAATGGAAAATAGTCAATATATTATTTGTAGTTATAAATTTTGTAGTTGTTTATGTATATTTTAAGAGTAAATGTTGAATTTGACCAAAAAATGCACGTGTGTCAAGATTTGCATATTATGGTTAGAACTAGAGGGTTAGATCGTACCTTATGCAGGGTTATAGGTAGAACCCTGGGGAGAGAGGACCATCATCATTCAAATGATGTTCTCCAGCGGCGAAGGCCTACAGCATCCGCATGTGGGCAACGGGAAGTTGCTCCTGTTATTGAGGATGATCTTGTCATGACTGAAGACGTACATGCACATACTAAAGAAGTTGTTAATGATGTTGAGGGATTTCCAGGTGGACCGTATAACCCATCAGTGCTGACTGACTATAGTGACCATGTTGTCGCGTGACCCAAACACTACATAAGTCTCCAAGACTATTCTCTAATACTCTTTTTAAAGCCTAATGAGCAGATTCAACCTTACATTTGAAATGCACAATAAACAATTAAAATCCATCAATTCATCAACCCTAATAGAAAAACTATTGTAATTTTCATACCTATTTGTTGTTGTGTTTCTTAAGTGCATCACCTTATTCGCCCACGCTATAACAAATTTTTCCTTGTGGAGGATTATCCATGTTTCGTTAACATAGTCAACAAACATTGACCAGAGTGAACAAGCAATTTCAAACTTCTTAAGGCAATCATCGAACTGATGTTTCAAAAGACAATTAACCAAACTTCCCCAGGCATCCATCACATACTCCCAAGCATTTTTTTGACCAAATAGGGATTTCTATATTGCATTTACATTCTTGTCGATGTGAAACCTGCACAACAAATTTGTACACTCAGGGAATACAGTTTTCACTGCATTCATCGATGCTAGGTCTCTATTAGTCACAATAACTCCAGGGAGGGCATCACGTCTTAGAAATAAACCTCGAAATCGTTTTAAAGTCCATACCATATTATTAACACGTTCACCCTTCAGATATGCAAAACCAGCAAAGAATGTAATTTTCGTTGGTGTCACACCAATAAAGTCAAGTAGTGGGAGTCTGTACATATTTGTTTTGTAGGTACTATATATCAAAAACACCAAATTACATGCATTACATAACTTCACTGCATCAGGGTGACACCAAAAGATATCATGTATCACGTCTTCATTCTTTAATCTATGTCAATGAATATATTGATCCCGTTTAAGAAGCTTCATTAGATGTTGCATTTCAGTACCACTTTCTCTAATGGAAGAACAATATGTACTTCTTGCATTGTATATTTGTTTGATTGTTGTACAACTATTGACATTGTGCTCCTTCAACGTTAGCAGAATGTTTCTTAGTTTGACCATTGACTTTGTCATATCAGCAATAATTATTTTTTCATCCTTAGTCAATCGCCCAACGTATGGATGTCTAACTAATGACTTCGCCAGTTCATGATTATGACTCTCACACATCAACTTCACCATCCAAGTATCTCTTCTAACAAATTTTTTTTTCCTAGACCTATACTGACCACTCATTTCACAATCAATTAACACAAATGAAGTCCTTCCTCTAATACCAGTGTTTGTGTCTGACCTCATAATCACCGCCACAAATTCGTTTTCATGAGCAACTGATCAAGCCCACTGCAAAACATCATCTCGGATAGCAAACACCTACAACGCAACCCACACAATTTTAGTCTTCAACGGGACATTCATTTTATCAATTTAATAACAATAATGAAGATGATTACCTGAGAAGTATTGAACGCATCCAAGCAATCAACATGTTGTTTATTCACACCATATTCTTGTTCATTTTCATCATCCATATCAACTTCTTCAGACATTATACTATCATACATCCATTGATCTTCATTCATCTTAACAACAAATAAAAAATTTCCAGATGACAAACATACAACACCTAACCGCACTATACATATAATATCATACAAAACTTTACATAATCTTTTACTGCATATCATTTTATAAACACTACAATTCATAACCATATATATTAAAAACCCAAAACCTTATATTAATCCACATACGAATTATTTCAAATACACATATAAACAAATATTTTTTTTTTACAAATTTACATACAAACATATTAATAATTTTAGAAAATAAAACTTTAAACAATTTTTACAAATTTCAAAATCTATAAACCATACGGATTAAGTTGATCCGTATAAACCATACAGATCAACTTGATCCGTATGTTGAAATTACACATATGGATCAACTCACTCACCCAGCAACACAACTCACATACCTGATGTACCTCCAACGACGAATCAACCACTAGAACAACCACCACCCACCAATAACACTTTCATCTCCATCCAAGTGACGCCTCACTCAATGACAAAAACCAACAAAGCACAAAGCGGAACGCAAATGCCACAAACCACTAAAAACTTAAAAAAAAACTAAAAACAACTTAAAACGAAAGAAGAAGACTCGCATGAGTAATTCTAGAATTACAACAAAATGCTGGGTGCACAAGCAATAATGCTAGTGCACTTAGCATCACATTGAAATTTAACAAGTCTCCCTAAAGCTCTAGATATTTTTTTTAGAGGAGCTCTAGATATTAATCAACACTCAATTGATCAATTTCATATTCACCTTTTTTTTTTTACATTGATGATAGTATTTATGAGAGATAAAAAATATATAATCTATTATAGTTAAGCGCGTAAATGTCATTTATTCCATAGCATACCCTTGGGCTAAAGTTTGTAGCAAGTAGACATGATATCTCTTAAATCTCACATCATGCATATGACTGACCAAACAAAATATGAAATAATAACTAAATCATAATAAAATAAAATATAATAAACCAAATAATAGCAGTAATTATAAAATATAATAAACTAATTTAACAAGAAAATATGTTACATAATTAACTAAATAATAATAATAATCATAATATAGGTTTTCTAGGCATGATATGAATTTTTCAAAATTTCAATAAAGATCAAGTCATGCGATTCAACCATTAATCAAATGATTCAGTGTTCTAACCATGTTAATGAGCGAATAGATTTTTAAAACTATGGCAATTATCTTGTTGGAGGAAAAAACAGTTAACATTCTTTGTATGTCAACATGTTATATTAGACAAAAAATTCAATTAAGCAAACTTGACTAGAGTTAACATTAGAGTATTTTTTGGACCCATAAAAAAAATATTAGAGTTTTTGTTTGGTCTTAGATTAAAGATGGCGGATATCTCTTAATCCATCAGGTCAAATAATGATGTGTGATTATCGTTAATTCAACCGAATTTTGATAAAACAAAAGTATTTTTTGAAGGAATATTAAAAAAACAAAATATTTCAATAATAATAATAATAAATAAATAAATGAATTAATTAAAAAATAGGCTTCAAAATTAAATCCCGGTAAGGTACTACTTCAAAAGTCTAGGGTTTAAAGTTCAAATTCAAGCCCCGGTGCGGTTGGTACTTGCATTCGAAACTCAAAAATAAAAAATCAACCAAAAATATAAAGAGCGGGAGACGAAACTTTTTTTATTTTTTATTGGTGGAGACTAAAACTTAGTTCTGCGAGTGCGACACACATTTCACTCATCTTAAGCGCGAACTCAAGCTCAGTTCTTCTGCTCCACTCTCGTCACCACCTTGGAACTCAAGCGCGAGAAGAACTTGCTCTGAGCTCCGAGAAAATGTCCATCGGAGTCCGTCGCTTAACATTGCTGGGTGAGTTCAAGCCATTTGGCCTCATTGCCGAAGCCCTCGATGGCAAGCCCCCCGACACCGTCACCGACAAGTACGATTACTTCCTCTTCGATCCCGAAATCGCTCGAGACCGAGACGCCGACGACGATTGCGCCGACATCGCTTCTGCTCCGAGCAATCGTGGCGATCACGAGCTTTTCATCCGAGGCAATCGGTAATTTCTCATTCTCTTGCAGTAAAACACTAAAACCCTCGCTTATCTGCTCAGTTGCTTCCGAAAGTGCGGAAATGAAGTTAAAGGAAAAAAAGGAAAACGGAAAACGAAGTTGAATTTGAACCTTCGTTTTGAAATTCGGTTGTGTTCTTTTGCTGATGTGCCTGTGCATTTGTTTCTCATTGTTATTACTTTGTCTGAATCTGCACTGTTGCTGCATTGCTTTTATCTAACGTTGTGATGTTTTGTGATAGGATTATTTGGTCGACGGGTGCGAGAGTATTTAAGAGATTTACCCTGTCATCTGACATCGTTAAGGTATGTATGAGTGAGTTTTGAGTTTTCATGGTCTGAATTTGAATGAAATGAATTGGTTTAATTTAATCTGCTATATTAGTAATTTATAACTGCTGTACTACGATTTTTTTGTTTAGTGAACTGAACATTGTTGATGGAGGGATATGGTTGTCTACTTTGCTCAATGCTCACATTAGAATGGCTTTTTGTGTGGAGTGTTTTTTTTGTTATTTTAATTTTGAGTGAAGCCGAAGCTAATGGTTTGAATCTGTAGAGAAAATGTTCTTTAGTGTTTCAGATAGAAATTTATTGGTTTAGTGCTCCCTTCGTGTTTCAATGTATTTGTTCTTTTCTTTTGTAATGTTTACTTTAATCTTCTTTACTCCTCACAAGGAGAAACAGAATTTGTGCCTTTGCAGCCTGTGGTTAGAGGACATGTGATTTGCATATGTAGTTCAGATTCCCATACACATTGTATAAGATGAGATCTAGTGAATATAGAAGCAGATAGGGAAATAATCTTTTAGAGGATGAAAGTGTAAACAATATTCAAGTAAGTAGTATCTGGAATTTTCAGATTGTAACAGTTAATTCAGGAAATTTGGATGCCAAGGATTAGAATTGTATGAGCAATTTTCAATTTAAAAGGAATTTAATTTTAATGGATAAGATAAGAGGATGAGTGTTGTTTAGGACCGTAAGAAAGGAAGATTGCTACTAGCAACATTTGAAGTATCCTTCTTGGCGTGGTTAGTGAATCTTGAGTTTGTGCTAATAGCTTTGGAGTATTTCTTTTTTACTAGTTTTATAGATTTTGGCAGGAATAAGGTAGAGCTCTGTGACCTACGTGATTTATGTTGTCCTTTGAATCCTATCATTTAGTGAAATGTTTGGATTTTAATGAAATATTTGGCCATAAATTTTTGTTGGAAGAATAGTTTTTATAGTATATCTTTGGTGTTCAAAGGTTTCTTAGTGGAACTTTTTTGGTAGGCATTCATACTGGTGCTAGAGGGCGAGCCCTGGTGCAGCGGTAAAGTTGTGCCTTGGTGACTTGTTGGTCATGGGTTCGAATCCGGAAACAGCCTCTTTGCATATGCAAGGGTAAGGCTGCGTACAACATCCCTCCCCATACCTTCGCATAGCGAAGAGCCTCTGGGCAATGGGGTATGAAGTTTTTATTCATACTGGTGCTGCTGTGACTTTGAGACACTGTTGGCCGTACTCTGTTTAATTTTGCTTCTTTGTTTAAGGAGTTTGTTTTATTTTATTTGTATTATTCCATTTTAATCTTTCCTCATAATAAAGTCTTCCTTCAAAACATTTTTGCTTGACTTGGCTTTGGGTTTTCAAAGACTAAGGAAGTTGAAATTTATCCAATCAACTGATGGTGTCAACATTTCCCACGCAGTAAGAAATTGCAACAGTGGAGGATTAAGTCTCAAACTTGATTTTTCTTTTCCCTTGTAGTAAATGTAATGCTGCTTTTTGTTCCATTTTAACTGAACAGTTCTGCTTTAACCAATTGTTTTGAAATTTTAGGTGTGCTGGTGTCGTCTTGGTTATACAGCTGAAGCTCTTCTGTGTATATTACAAAATGATTGTTTGACTATCTATAATACATCTGGTAAGGGTAATGAATGAAGTTTAACTATCATATGATAGAAAAGGAGAAAAAACACTTATGTCATGGGGATGGCACTAGTTTCTGGCTTTGTTAAAAAACTTCATTATACTCTCATTGGAAACAGGTTTCTTTTACTCATTATTCATGTAGAACTAGAACCAAAATAACCAAGAATCCTTGGGATTCTAGTAAAAATTCACAATTTCTTTAATTAATAATTTCAAAACTACAACAGCAACAACTGAGCCTTTTTCCACAAGGTGGGAGTTAATAAATATCAAAGTGTGAATAAAACAGGACACCTTAAATGGTATCCATAGTCAAAAGGTGGTTGGAATCCCAGTCAAACACTAGCTTCTTGAAATTAATAAGGTTAAATTAAAAATTTGGAGCCTATTTTTTTTTTTTTGGAAGGCAAAAATAGTATTATTAAAATAAGTAAACAGTACCAGAGGTACTTAATAAAGTAATACAAGGCACCTATGGTGCCACCTTCCAAAAACAGAACCCAACAAACATAAAACCCAGCAGTCCCCTAACAAGAAGGAGCCTATACTTCCAAAATGGTTTGGAGCCTATACTTCAAACCATTTTTTGTTTTGGCTCCTTCATGGAAAACATTTATGTATTGGTCCTTGCCATTTATAATGTTTTCCAAGTTGGCTAATGTTTGGTAGCCAGTAATGTAAGACAGACATTGGTCAAGTCAGCAAACATTTAAAATGCAGAAATTTTCATGTATGGACCCAAAACAGAAAATGGTGTCAAGAATAGGGATCAATTTTTTTAATTTAATCAATTAATATTTAATAACTTAGTCAAACTAAGATAAATTCCCTAAATCCAAAAAATAAAAATGGCATAAATTACTTTATAGTAGCAGAAGTATGTTCTAATCCTAATTAGTTCATATCATTTATGTAAAATCCAAAAATTAGATTATTGTTTTAGTTTTTATATGTATATTTTGTTTTTAGTCATGGTGAAACTGGGGTCCAATTTAATTAACTATGTCTCATGCTCCTTTCCATTTGAATTAACTATATGTCTAATTGTTTGGGTGAAAATGGCATCCTTTCCGTTACAACATTGCTCTACCATATCAGCATGGCCTCTTCCATTTCATTTTTTGCTTTAGCAGGGAATTTAATGTACTACATCTCTCATGTTCCTTTCCCATCTTTGATTTAATGATCTTTTTAGATCTCTACTTGATACTCACACACTTCACTCATGACTAGAGAAGCAGTCATCAATTTAAATCTCCCTTGTATATCACTCTATATCTGATTGTCAATATTTTCAGGTATTCAAATTTATTTTTGTTTTTGGTGATATAGTGACTGAAATTTCCTTCTGTTTAATAGGTGAAGTAGTATCACTTCCATTTCCTCACACAATTACATCTATATGGCCTCTTCCTTTTGGTTTATTACTCCAGCAAGAAGTTGAAGCAAATATACCGTCACATGTTCCTTTTTCATCTACAAGCCCTTTGCTTAATACACGTGATATGCTGCATAGTGCATCTAATCATATCCAAAAGGGGGAGGGTACTTCGGTATCCTCTCATCTCATTTTGATGGATCCACTGGATGAACTTCGAGTATGTTACCAATCTCCAGATTGTTGCTGAAATTTCTTCCTTCTAGGTTGTCCTTGTGTAGTTTTGACATATTTACTGCTATAATTTCTTGTTCTGGTTTACCTTTTTCATTTGATTACTGACTTTTACTGTCATTGTAGCCAACTTTTATTGAAGAAAGAGGGAAATTGAACATGATGAAGGAATATGATGAAAAGACAATTTGGACAAGTGATCAGGTCCCAGTTATGGCATCCTATAATAAAGGTTTCTTTCATTGAAGTTCTTGCAATCAGTTCCTGGTTGCCTTTCAAATAGCTTGTTGTCTTGGTAATTTTTGTGATAGTGTCACTCTGAATTCAGGAAAGATGCAGCACTCATTGTGGGTTGCAGAAATTGTCAACTCTAACATTGATGAGGATCTGGCCACTAGTTTATTACATATAGATCCCATGAGTGTATTGCCAAAACATTTGTCCTTCCGTAAAATATGGCAGGGTAAAGGTGCTCAGACAGCTGCTTGTAAGGTGTGATATAGGCTATTAGGCTTCTTCACAATTATCTGGCTATTGTTTGTCTGTGCATTTAATTAGGCATTTTTTGGTTTTAAAAGGGAAGTGCAATTCATCAGTTAATGACATGGTTGTTTACTTTGCTTTTCAAGTATTAATATTAATTGCAAGTCCTTAATTAGACAGCTGGATGGATGGATGGATTGCATTTTCCTTTCCTCCTTGGATGGTTTATGATTGAGTTTATACATTCAATTTTATTTCTTTTCTTTTGACTTTTCCCTCAAATGACGACTAGGTCTTTTTGGCCACTGATGATGATGCAGCTCCTGTTGTCTGCTTTTTCCACCAAGAACAAAGAAAGTTGTTGTCTGTTAGTCTTCAGATTGTTGAAATAAATAATGAGATTGTGTTTGATGTTAAACCTGATATGAGCTGGAACATATCTGCAATTGCAGCTTCACCTGTGATGGTAACCCGCCCAAGGTACATATCCCATCTATTTCTATGCTGATTTTGTAATGATGGACATAGTTTTCTTCAAATGTGTGTTTTCAGGGTCAAAGTAGGACTACTTCCATATTCAGACATAATGGTTTTGGCTCCAGAAAATGTTCTGCTTCTCTATGTAAGCCTTACACATGGATGGGCACAAATTGATTGTGTCATTCTTCATATCTTTTTAGTGTCCTGACTCCTGGCATTTCTCTCAGTCTATATACTATCCTGTCTCTACATGTATTTGCCATTATATAGTGTTTTGATTATTATTCTTTTCCTAGCTTCCTTGTGGGTTAATAATGCTTGATTTTTTACAATAAAGGTTTCTTTGCATAGAGTGGATTTGAGACCTCTTTTGAGCTGATGCTTGCATCATTTTTTTGTTGTTGTTGTTAGGTCTTAGTAGGGTTCCTGATTCTCCTGCTTTGTTTTATCTGTGTCAATTAACGTTTCCATATAAAAATTGCTTTCTTTCTATCATCTGATTTTATGAATAATTGATGTGAAGTTTATTTTATTTTTTAATGCTAAATTTTGGGTACTACCTCTCTTAGTAATGTTGTACGTATAGTTTTATTGATTATTGATAACTTGTTCTAGCCTTCTAAAATTTAACCTATATGTTACCATAATGCCTGGATATGGTTTCTTATAAATGGAGCTGTAAACATGTCAGCTTTAATTTGTAGAAATTCTTTTTCATATTGATTTTTTATACTTCATACGAAGTTGTCAGTCTTTCTCAGACTCACCCTTTTTCAAGTGCCATCAATATTGCTAAAGTCTGATATTTCTTTTAGTAATATGCCATGTTTATATTGTAGTCTGGGAAACAATGCCTGTGCAAATATGTGCTACCTTGCTTAAATAAAGATAAGATTTTGCATGATTTGGAGCTTTCAGAAGAATCTCCTCTTCCCAATGACTTAAAGATTACAGGCCTGGCTGATGCAGTTGAGGGGCGAGTCAATGTGATAGTAAATCATAGGCAGGTATATTGACTTGTATTTAGGGATGATTTCTTTTCATTTTTTACCTTGAAGTTGACATATGCAGGTTTCTTGGCAAATGGAAACCTAATAATCCGTTTCTTTGCATCATTTGACATCTCTTCTTTGCATATGCAGATCTTCAGATGTGCATTACGACAAAGTCCTTCATCAGCATTAGCTAATGATTGCATCACAGCACTTGCTGAGGGGCTTCATTCTAGTTTTTACAGACATCTTCTTGGTCTTCTCTGGAAAGATGGTGATCCAGCTCATCTGTCAGATGCTGAATCTATTGTTGATTCAGAATGGGACTCTTTTTGTCATGTAATTATGCAAATCTGCAGAAAATATAAAATTATATGTCAAAAGCATTCTGATTCAGTGCCACATTCTGCTTGGGACTTCCTTGTTAGTAGCCAATTTCATTATAATTTTTGCAAAGTAAACTCCATGTTCGGAATACCTTATGCAGTGTCACTTGATCAACGGGGATTAAATTTCCAAAGGTCATCTGTAGATGGTGCACAAAATTCTGGCAAGCCATTTTATACTGATCTGTTAAGGGAAAGTCTGGAATCTCTTCATGGGCTCTATGAAAGCCTGAAACTTGATAATCTCCGCAAAAGGTATGTCTCTAATCCTGTGTAATATATTTTGGGTTGCCTTTTCATTTTAGTCTCTAGCATCCTAGCTAATGCATTTTCTGATCATCTCTTAGTTCTATCCTATTAGGTGTTTTGTCTGGTAATACTTCCCTGTTTGTTTAGGAAGCAGCTAGTTGATTGGGTTTAGTGAATCTGGCCAGTAATCTATATTACTTTTAGTTCTAAATTCATGTTTTCAATGTCAGCTTGATTTGATTAGCTTGAGGCCAACTTTTAAGCTAAGTGGCTACCTCTTTTCTTCTCTTTCATTTCATGATGATATACCGGCT
Source organism: Glycine max (assembly GCF_000004515.6). Classification (NCBI taxonomy): domain Eukaryota; kingdom Viridiplantae; phylum Streptophyta; class Magnoliopsida; order Fabales; family Fabaceae; genus Glycine; species Glycine max. The sequence goes on along the minus strand of NC_016089.4, from coordinate 46,322,546 downwards.
TTCTTTTGCTTTATGTATTGGTATAGACATAGTACAAAGAATAGTTTGCATAAGCCCTGCTCCTGTATTGCATTTTTTATTCTGTCTGTTTTTGTTTTTTTAAATTGATTTACATGTTTAAGTCCACATTTATCTCTCCTGGGTAAGGTAGAGCAGCCAACTTGAATATCAGTATAGCTGGATGGCAACTGAAAACTATAGAAACAATACAAGTTAAATAATTTATACTTATACATAAATGCTCAAAAATAAAAAATTACATATAAGGATACACATATTCATAATTCATAGTACGTTCATAAGAACTATTAATTGAAAGTCACAGTCTTTAGTCTTAAGCTAAACGCATAAGTCCATAACAACAAAAGTCTAGGAATCAAATAATTTTGTTAGCTACCAGAACACCAGTAACACAATTGGGAGAAATAACTCGCTGTATAGTAGTATTTACAGAAAAAAGAAAAAATAAGTTTGTTCTCGCATCTTTTCATGGTCTGCCCATTGCTATTATAAGTTTGAAATCGCTAGAAGTAAAGATCATACGTCAGTCAGCAGTCTTAGTCTTAGACCTGCAAAAAACTTAGTGCTGATGTTTTTGCTGAGACTTCCATCTGTCATTTTTTACTTCATCATGTCATGCGAAATCTTTAGATTTTTTGCTTTGTGAGGATGCCACCAGACTTACCTTACTAATACTATATCATAAGATCAAGAAAAAACTTTTGCTTTGTGTTCTGATTATTGACAGCTAAAAGTTTAATTTGATTGTCTTTTGGTTATCCATATATATTGTTACCACCATCTGCTTTAAGCATTTCATTGTGATCATAGGCTGTATTTTCCCAAGTAGTTAATTTCCCACTTTTAGTTTTTTCTTAAAATATGTTTTTTGATTTTATATGATAATTGTTTCCTATGATAATTGATTTTATATGATAATTGGTTATCCATATATATTGTTACCACCATCTGCTTTAAGCATTTCATTGTGATCTTAGGCTGTATTTTCCCAAGTAGTTAATTTCCCACTTTTAGTTTTTTCTTAAAATATGTTTTTTGATTTTATATGATAATTGTTTCCTATGATCTATAGGGACTTGGAGCTTCTTTCAATTCTCTTATGCAACATTGCTGAATTTCTGGCTGAGGACAACTACTTGGACCATTATATTCGTGATTTCCCTGGCCTCTGTAAAAAGTTTCTGAAGTCTGGTGGAATCACCATTTTGCCTAAAATTTGTCCAAGTTTATTCAGATGGTTTGAAAATTGCTTGCAATATGGATGTAGTTATGCTAATATTAATGATCTTCCAGCTTTAGTCTGTAAAGAAGGAAATTCTGTGGTTAGCATAGCCCGGAAAGTAGTTTGCTTTTATAGCATATTATCTGGTGCCAAATTGCTGGGAAAGAAACTGTCTACTGGTGTTTACTGTAACATTACTGTGGGATCACATTCTTCAAAGGAGGAGCTTACTGTTTTAGCAATGGTTGGTGAAAGATTTGGACTTCAACAGCTGGACTCACTACCTTCTGGTGTATCTCTTCCACTTCGTCATGTAAGTTTGGCTTCGTTGGTGTCAGTTTCTCTGGGCTTTGAGAACTTTTTATATCAATTAATTTAAAACATTTTACAAATTTGTTCAGGAGTATGTTAAAAATTTGAAATTATATGTCATCTTATATAATGTCATAATTCTAATATTCATCTCGAATGATCTTGATGGCACTCTCATTTATCAGGCATTGCCTACTGTTTTTCTTATATTTGTTTGAATTTTTTACATTCTTGGGACAATGTTCTACCCTATTTTCCTTGTTTTGCTTACTACTATTACTATAATAGTTCTTCTTTGAGCATTATCTCTGGCAAGTTTTAACATATATTTCCAGAGCTTTTTCATCTATTTTCTGTTATGGCTTCTAGGCATTAGATAAGTGTCGAGATTCACCTCCCAATGACTGGCCAGCTGCTGCTTATGTACTTCTTGGCCGACAAGATTTGGCAATGTCAACTTTGGCTCGTGAATGCAAATATAGGGGCATTGAAACACCAACCAATGTGAATGTTATATCTATGTCCACACCTTATATGTTAAATCTGCATCCAGTGACAATATCTTCTACTATTTCTGATGCAATTGGATTGGAAGGAACAAAGTTTGAGGATACAGATTCAGTTGATGGGTCTATGACTGATGGTATGGAGCATATATTCAACTCAAGCACACAGTTGCGTTATGGTCGTGATCTTAGATTGAATGAGGTCAGTTATGGAACTTAAGAACTTTTGAACAATACTGATTTGATTATTGTTTTTCTTTGATATATATTTTCAATCCCTGTTGTGGCTTGTCTATAGATCATATAAAAGATTATGGTTTTTGCCCATCAATGTATTTGCAATCATTTTGGGCAAAGTACTGCTGCTGCTTTTTTGTCATCTCATTGCTACTGTTGAAAATCAGAATATAATATACTGATTTATTAATAATAGTGGTTTATAGGCACATAATCTTTGATTTAGAGGAAACACTATATCTTATATATAATTAATGTAATTAACCTATATAAACATGCATCCACAGTGTACTCTGACACACAATTTTCAGTCACTTATTACTCTATTTCTTCTATTTTAACAGCTACTAGTGAGTCCAGAGGATTTTTTATTTTATTTTTCACCTTTCTTCAACAACAAAAACTGATAGGAGAAAAGAAGAGTGCTATATGATACTGTTAATGTCAAGCCTTTATGCATACAACATCAACTGCTTTATAGTCTTAGAAATATGAAACTTTTTATACTGTTTTTCTTACTTGATGGGACATTTCTGAACCTGCAATGTTACTATGCCTCAATGGAGAATTCTTACAGGATTAGGCTCTATAGTCTATCAGTACATGGATTTTATCTTTACTGATATCTTGAGGCATTTTACTAGTCAAATGGAAATTGATTTATGTTATGCTGGTGCAGAAGTTACTTACAAACTTATTTCTTTCTTATCTGAATCATGGCTCTGGCTACTTTTACTAGGTTAGACGCCTTTTGTGCTCTTCAAGACCTGTGGCAATTCAAACATCTGCTAACCATAGTGCTTCTGATCAGGACCTCCAGCAGGTATGTGTTGCCGTGGTATTTGTTTTATTTGTGATTGTCAACAGTTTTGTTTATAATTTGATTATTCAAGCATCTGATAATATACTCAATGGTGGTATTCTTAGCAAGTCTGATCCTGCCACCCTCCTTCTTTGGTAAAAATTCTTATATACACCCGATGTAATGATCTCAATCTTGCTGACTATGACATACATATAACTTTGAAATTAGATCTGCTGTTCTGTACTGTCATATTAACTTTAAGTGGAATTCTTGGTCATTAGGTGTAAGTGTGTAACATGCCTGATTTATGTAAAAAAAATATCTCCCCATTATAAGATGTTTCATCACACACTAGTGGAAGAAATTCATTCTTTTTCAGGTGACACTTTAGCTATCCTACATATAATTGAGCTTTTCATACATTTCTTTGGTCACATAATTTGGTTGTTTGTTTCCTTGATTTCTTTGTTTATTTTGTCATAAATTTGTGTTTCTTCCGAGTTTTAATGTTTAGTTGATTTTTGTTAGTATCATCATATTGAGGTTAAGTTATGATTTTTATATTAGGTCACACTATTTGATTTAACTATTAAGGTAACGTAAAATAATTACTTGCCAATGTCAAGAATTAAACATTTTGATTCAACTATGGTATATATAACTAAAGGAAAATATGTTTATTTTTTTTTACCTTTTTTACTTTTTCTCCCTTTTGATGATTTTTTTATATTAAAAAAAGTAAATCTAGATTGTTATGAATTGGTGTTTGTTACATTAGTAATCATTTTTCATTTTTAATTGTTACAGCAGCTAAATCAAATCAATACCAAACTAAAGAAACCTAAGAAATTTGTAATTTGCATATTGTACACGACTTGTCTTGTTGTACTTATACAGGGAACATGGCTTGCTTGAGTTGGTAATGATCGCAATTGTGGGCTATGTTTTAATTCTTCCATGTTTGTAATTGTTTTCTCATTTAGTATGTTTTTTCTCTCCTAGCAAATTCTATTCTTGAAAAAGATGGCCAAATTTGATTTTAATTATCTGCTGCACATTGCTTCCTGTTTGTGATTTATATTCTCTTATATATTTCTCAAGTTGAACGGGTACACTTTTTATTTTATTTTTTATTTTTATGTATAAATCTGTCTTTGATACATTTCTTTTATTTTTATGAAGGCTCAATTGTGGCACCTTGCACAAAGGACCACTTCACTTCCTCTTGGACGTGGGGCATTTACCCTTGCAACCATATATACACTCTTAACTGAGGTGCTCTTTACGTTTAACTATTTTATATTCATATTTGCCTTCACTGAGAATTTTGAATTTTCTTTTGGAAATATACTCTTTCTGATTGAAATTGTCACAATTTTTAGGCTTTTACTGTTCCAAAGCTTGTATTAGCGGGCCGATTGCCAGCCCAACAGAATGCTACTGTAAGTAGATATCATATTTTTTACTATATCTGCAATACCTGTTTTGGCTTGTGAAATTATTTACTAGTTTTTCTATTTGTTAACTTGAGTCATGTTTGTCTATTCACAGGTTAACCTTGATCCAAACATCAGGAACATACAAGAACTCAGGTCGTGGCCTGAGTTTCATAATGCTGTTGCTGCTGGACTTAGACTAGCCCCTCTCCAGGTTTAACATTGATCCTTAAGTTACATAGTTTTGAATTGTTTAATCTTGTTTCTGCTAGGAAATTATTTTATTTTATTTTTTGATAATAAAGAAATTTATTAAGATAGGAAAGGAAGATACAAAAAGATGATAAGAAACATTCAACACAACTTGCCAATTTCTCTTGAGATCTAACTAGGACACTCCTAACTCCCCTAAAAAGAAACAAAAACATATAGTAATTAGGCAATTGTTGGATATTGTTAGATATCCTTAATTATGGTAATTAGGCAATTACAATTTCTCTTCACGACTTCAATGAGCTTCTGCCACCCCAGACCAAGAACTTGAAAAGTGGAAGACCTTTCACATGTTATTGACCTTATATGGGTACTTGCTGAGTATTCTTGTATTCATGACCAGTTTTGGGTTTCTCCTACTATTCTTACGTGGTCTATTTTGTTGGAGAACTATAAAGTCTCACATCAAAAAAATAAAGACAAGCAAAGATGTATATAAGTGTAGAGGGGTTGTGTCCTCTTAGGATTCGAGTGTGGGTCTAAGCCTAACTCAACTCCAATAGCCAGCTCATAGAGTGAGGGTTGTGCTCCCTGCCCTCCACTTATGTAAAATTGTATAATTTTTTGTATTTGATGTGTATGGAGAGACAAACAAACAAAACAGCACATTTCAACTCGTTGAGTCACAGGATATTATTTGTATAGGAGCTGTTTGGTGACTGATCACAAGATACGAAAAAAATTTTGTGCTATCCACCAATTGATACACTGCAAAATTTACTACTATACCTTTTATGTTGTGTAACATTTATAAAAAAGGATCTAGGAAAAAAGATTACAATTTTTTTTTTTTTTTTTAAATTAACCCTTTGGCTTCTTTTTGTCCAGAACTTGGACTATTTTAAAAATGGCTTAATGTCTTGGTCCATTATGTTTTGCAGTTGTTTCGTTTTGGTACATTAAGTTTTTAAAGTTTCATTCTGGTACTTAAAGATTTTAAAGTGCCTCACTTTTGTCTTTTTTTCTGATTTCCGTTAGCAAACGTTAGTGTCCCATTAACATTTGAATTTTAAAATAATTAATTAACGTAGTGGCGGCTAAAAACCGCCACTATGCTTATTTTATTTCAAAAATTATAAACCATCAAAAAACCCATCTTCCCCTGTTCAGCTTCTTCTTCAACCAAACCTTAATCTCCCTTCATCTACACAACACACAACATCCCCAGGGATTCATTTTTTCACGACCTTGATCTCACACGCTCCCTTCTTTCCACTTTTGATTCACTCACAAAGCCATACAAACTGTTACCCAACAATAACCTCTGACAATCTATTTTTTCACTATCTCAACAACTCCCCACACATAACCAACCCTTTTCTCACTGGACACAAAGAGAAACAAAAAATCTTGCCTACACATCCAGATCCGAGAAACGATGTGGTCATTGTGTTGGATGCACACAACCATTGAGTTTTGGGAAACGATGTTGCTGAGCGGCATGGAGTGGAAGAGTGTGCGAGTGGCGACGAGATTTCCGTAGCGTGAGAGGGAAAGGTTCTAGAACTCGCCTCACAATCCTTCTTCTATTTCCTGTTCATAGACCCCAAGTTATTGCCTTGCTTTAGATGCGGTGGTGGCGGCAAAGTGGAGGCCGAGATGGTCTGGATACAAACCTTTTTCTCGGATCTGGAGAAGGAGCGAGGGAGTCTGAACCGTGCAACCCCAGCACCACTGTAATGCCACCGTGCGCCATTGATACCTTCACCATCACCCACTTCGTTTTCTCGTCTCATGAACCTAGATCCGCACGACCACCATCACCAGATCCGCATGCCGCCACCCTCTCACGCTCCCTTCTTTGTTTTCTTTTGATTTTCTGTTTTTCGGTCATCTCCTTTCTCTGCAAATCTTCTACATTCAAACATTTATAAAAAGTAATTTAAGACTATACTTTGTACATATTGTTTGATTCCTTATTTGGGGGAGAAGGTAGTGGTGTTGTTGTTTGTGTAGTGATTGAGGTTTTTTATGGAAAAAACACAGTGACAGCTTTTAGCCGCCACTATTTTAAATTACTATTTCAAAAAATTTAAGTTAACAGAATTACTAATGTTTCTAATGGAAAACCGAAGAAATATAGGAGAGTAGTATTTTACTCTCTAAGTGTTTTTTACTTAGTTTCTGTATCTCTTGTAATCAGAGGTTAGTTAACTGTTAGACCGTTGTAAGTACAACTGTCAACAGCTTTATCATTCTGTTATGCAGCTGCCTATATGTACTGCTTCATTCCCCAACCTCTGGTTGGGTTGAATCCTCATCTATACAGAAACACTTTCCTCTCTCTCTCTCTCTCTCTCTCTTCTCCCTAAATCTCTTTAAGAAAGGACTAAAATGAAACTTTCAAAAACTTAAAGGAACAAATTGAAACTTTTAAAACAAAATGTACCAAAATGAAACAACTACGAAACATAATGGATCAAAAGTAACATTAAGCCTTTAAAAATTAAACAAAGTACTTCTTTTTTTATGCTCTCCTTTCCCTTTCTTTTAGCAAAACAAACAGACTGTTAATGGAGTCTGTCAGAAATTAGAGACACATACCAAAAACTCAAGGCATCATACTGTTTTAAAGCAATAATTCACTCTCAACTATGTTGTTACTGAACAAAGCTTTGGGTTTGAGTATTTGTTATTGTAGCTTGCATAATTGTGTGGTTGCATATTTTTGAAAAATGCATATAATTCCTTTTGCAGGGAAGAATGTCAAGAACTTGGATTTTGTATAACAAACCTGAGGAGCCAAATTCTGTTCACGCTGGACTTCTACTTGCACTAGGATTGCATGGATATCTGCGTGTATTAGCTGTTACTGACATCTACCAATATTTTTCTCAGGTTTAATTATCTAATGCTCCACTAGCACTCCATTTTATTTTAATGTTAATGATTTATTGTTACTAAACAGAAACAATTAATCATAAATTTCTGTTGAAAATAAAAAAATTCATACCTCATAGCATATATTATTTGTTGCTGCCTCTCTAAGCTCAATCTTACTTTTTTGGCACATATTATTTAGCCTTTGTATAGTTACCTTTCTAGTCGGGTTGTATCTAGTTATAGGTTGAAAGCTTTTACAATTAGGGTATTTGCCTAGTTATCAAGCGTTGTAGTGTTGCATTGTGGCTGTCCCTAGCTATAGGAACTGCATTGCAGAGTGTTCCTGTGTCTCATCTGTTGTGCCTACAATGCAATTGCAGGTATTGCAGCAACTATGCTGTTTTTCTTTTGGGGTGGTGGGGTTTTTCAGTTGGTAAGGAGCAAGAAGACAATTTTTGTTGCTGAAGGAAAATAGACAATGATGATTGTAAAGTTCTCACAGTTTTTTGTTTTTTTTTTTTAAAACTGAAATATTCTCGTGAGTGATTGGAGTCAGAATGAAGTTCAATGAACTAAAACTTAAATTGGAACTTAAATTCTCTAAGGGTAGAGTCTATAAACTGTTTGATTTTAAGGGCCTGTTTGTCACCACAAAATGCTCGATGCCATATAATTCATTTAATTTCAATTAACTTGGGGACAAATCTTTACTTTTTATGTTATAGTTATCTTTCAGCTTTTCCATTTTATATTTTTTTTTTTTTTTTCAGCAAAAATAGTAATTATATTAATTGAGTACCAGGGGTACTAAAAGATACAATATAATAATCAGTGTTAGGCTCGAGATTAAAATAGATGTCTGAATCAGTAACTGATAACGAGTTACATGCTACATCCGTATGCTTAAATAAAAATTCTATACATGACTGCTGGAAAAAGCTGCACTAATATTAGAAGACCAGTGGTTGTAGTGAATACTAAAATCTTTCTCCAGCTGCATGAGCCATGTCCATGTTAAGAAAATAGCTTCATCTAGTATTCTGTTGGCATTAAAAGTCCCATTGGAGAAGATCATATTATTCCTTTGCTTCCAAATACTCCATGTCAGTGCTAGCCACCACCATTTCCATCTACTTGCTCTCATTCCCTCTGTCACTCCATATATGTGTTGGAGGAAGTGTTGCCTTGGATGATTTGGGAAAGCCCCCACTAACTTCACCCATGATAATGATTCCCACCATAGCGGGATTATCCTTCTACAATGAAAAAATAGGTGGACAGCGCTCTCCTCAGCTGAACTGCAGAATGGACACATTGGATCTTCGACCTCAATTTGCTTTCTCCTCAAATTTGATCTTGTTGGTAGCCTATCTCTTAGTAGTCTCCACGCAAATATGGTAATTTTTGAAGGAAGCTTAAGCTTCCACAACTCCTCAAAAGCTCCGTCCTGCTGCTCATGAATCGCCTCCCCTCGTAGTACGTCATATGCAGATTTAGCTGTGTACCGCCCGCTCGGATCCGCCTTCCACACCCATTGATCTTGATGTTGAGGCTGGATTCTGTAATCTTCAATCTCTCTTAAAAATGCTGCCGCCATGTCTATTTCATTGTCAAATAATGGCCTCCTCCATCTAAAATCCCATTCCCACCCATTATCTCCAACAGCCCCCATATTTTGTATATTTTGATTTTGCTGTGAAGATATCACATACAACCTAGGATACCTTGTAATCAGCGGAACCTCCCCTTCCATCCAGCTGTCCTCCCAAAACTTGAACTTGTCCCCACATCCTACCTTCCATGTAATTGTGTTCTTCAGTGACTCACCCTGTGGCGAATGTTGAACCATGAGCTTTAGATCCCTCCACCAAATAGATTCATTTCTTTGTGTCGATCCCTCACTTAGGCCCCTCCATCCCCCATACTTTGACTCCAGCACCCTAACCCACAACTCCCCCGGACATTGGAATAAGTTCCAATTCCACTTACCCAGCAATGACACGTTAAAAGAATTGATGTCCTTTACTCCCAATCCCCCCTCTTCCTTCGGTAGACAAACTGTTTCCCATTTTATCCATGCTATTTTGCGCTGTTGTTGATCGCCTCCCCATAAAAAGTTTCTCTGCAATCTTACTAGCTTATCCACTACCTTTTGCGGGACCCTGAAAAAAGAAAGAAAATATATAGGAATAGAAGTTAGCACTGAGTTTATGAGAGTCACTCTCCCCCCAAAAGACAAATGTCTTTGCTTCCACTTCGCTAATTTTCTCTCACACTTAGATATGATAGGGTCCCATGTCTGATATCTTCTCGGATTTGCTCCAATAGGAACACCCAGGTATGAGAAAGGTAGTGTCAACAGGCTACAATTGAGGTATTCAGCTGCCTCCCTTTTCCACATTTCAGTCACTCCGAAAGCACCAAAACCGCTTTTAGCAAAGTTTATCTTAAGGCCCGACACTAGTTCAAAAGCCCTCAACATTGCTTTAATAGCTCGGACATTTTCCATGGATGCTTCGCCAAAGAAAATTGTGTCGTCCGCATACTGGAGGAGACTAATTTCCACGTTGTTTTTACCACAAATAAATCCCTTAAACATCCCCTTCTCGAGTGCTTGTGACATAATGCCACTTAGAGCCTCCGCAACCATATTAAAAAGGAGAGGTGACAATGGGTCTCCTTGTCTGAGTCCCCTCTGAGGCACAAACTCGGCTGAAGGACTACCGTTGACCAGAACCGAAACTGATGCTGACTTTAGGCAACCCTCCATCCATGCAATCCACTTAGTGCAAAAACCCATTCGATTCATCATATAGAACAAGAAATCCCACCGTACAGAGTCGTATGCCTTCTCATAGTCCACTTTGAAGACTATGCAAGGTTTATGACATCTTTTAGCTTCATCCATCACCTCACTAGCAATCATCACACTATGTAACATGTGCCGGCCTTCTATAAATGCTGATTGCCTTTCGTGTATGATGAAAGGCATAACCTTCTTTAACCTGTTCGCCAACACCTTGGCAACAATCTTGTAGGTGCACCCTATCAATGAGATAGGTCTATATTCATTTAGCCTCTGTGGGTCTAGGACTTTGGGGATTAGAGCTATGAAAGATGCATTTAACCCTTTTGGAAACACCCCATTTACATGGAATTCGTCCAAAAAACGCAGGAAATCAGCCTTGATAATGGGCCAGAATTGCTTTATGAATTTGAAAGTCAGCCCGTCCGGCCCTGGGCTTTTGTCAGACCCACACTCCCACACTGCCTTCTTGACCTCGTTTTCCTGGAAACGTCCCACCATGATATCATTTTGATGGCTATCGATAGACTGGAAAAGTATCCCCTCCAATGTATATCTTTGGAACTCTGATTCTTGGAAGCGCTTTTCAAAGAACGACCTTACTGCAGCTTTAACTGCTGTTGGCTCTTCTATCCATGACCCATCAATCATCAGCCCTTGCAAGCTGTTATGTCTTCTGCGTGCATTAATCATCAGGTGAAAATACCTCGAATTACAGTCTCCTTCCCTTATCCACCGAGCTCTTGCCTTCTGCCTTAATAGTGACTCGTGTGATTGAGCCGCCACCCATAAGTCCTCCTGAAGCTGCTTCCTTATGCCTTCCTCTTGAAGAGATAAGTGCCTATCAGATGTGGACTCCTCCAGCTTATTTAGTTCTTGTTCAATCTTCTTAAATCTTTTGAAAGTATCCCCGAAATGGTCTCTATTCCACGCCTTTAGACTATTCTTGAGTGCTTTTATTTTCTGTTTTAGAACGTATCCACCCCAGCCACTTATCTGGTTAGATGTCCAGCTCTCCGTCACAGTTTTCTTGAAAGAAGCATCCGATAACCAACAATCCATTATTCTGAAAGGTTTTGGCCCCCAATCAGAATTTCTGGATCTGAGTAGTAACGGACAATGGTCTGAAAAGTTCCTCTCCAATGTGAATTGGGTTGTTCCAGGCCATTTGGTGAGCCAATCTGCAGATACCAAGAACCTATCTAACTTGCTCCTAGCTGATCCATTGGGTCGTACCCAGGTGAACTTACTTCCCACCCAAGGTGGTTCGTCAACCTCCAAGTCTTCAATCCATCCATTAAATTCTCTAGACCCAATATTCTCCAAACTCCTGTGGCATGTTCCAAATCTCTCTGTGTGATTTCTGGTACAATTAAAATCCCCTAAAATGCACCATAAACCATCATGATGCTGACATTTCAGTTGTTTAATTGCCTCCCATAGCACCCTTTTGCCTTGTATATCACAAGGAGAATAAACACTAACAATATTCACTGATTGGTCTTCTTGTATCCACTTTCCTGACATCATTACATATCCTGGCCCAATGATCTTCCTCTCCATCCTAAAAACTTTTTCACTCCATAGGCATAGAATGCCGCCAGCCGTATGAGTTGCTGGTTGATCTGCCCATTGTACATCAGGATCCCCCCATAGCGCATGACATATGTCTCTGTCTATCAACTCCTTTTTTGTCTCCTGAATGCATAACATATCAACATGCTGTTTATTTACCAACCTTCTTATTGCTGGCCATTTTACCCCTCTCCCTAGACCCCTTGCATTGTAAGTGATAATATTCATTGACTCTTCCTCATCCCCCCTAAACTCTCTGACTCTTTAATGTCCCTTTCTTCCATTGCTATCAGCTGCTGAACCTGATCCATTTTCTCTTTGTGGCACGTCACTCCAAGCTCTCTAGTCATCTGCCAAAGTGTCTCTGCTTCCTTAGTTATATTGGTGTCCTGTATTTCATTTTGCTGGCTCATACATTCCCTATTCACCTCGATGTTATCTGGGTCAGCTTGCCAATTATTTGACTGCTCGTGGGCCTCTTTGTTGCTTTCCTGTTGTGTTACTCTTTTCCCCTGTTCCACTACCTCTCCCGAAGTCATCTGTGGTCCATTTTCATTTGATTGCTTTTTGCGCCATTTTTTCCTAAAATACACACTAAATGGGGGTGTTTGGGCAGATTGGGCCTTCAGGTTATAGTCTACCTGATGTGTTAGAAATTTGGGGGGGGTGTGAGTAGTAAAGTCCAGCCCACAATTGTAGTGGGCCATGTCACAAGCCACTGCTGAGTGGATGTTTATATGCTCTACATCTGTCCCGGACCCTCCTTCCTTCTTATTTCCTTGTTCATGCTTTGCTTTTCCCTTCCCGACAGGATTTATGGCCCCTATAATCCGCTCTACCCCTGAATCGCACCTGGTCACTGCTCCCACTGCTGCTCTGGCCTCACCGTACGTCCCCATTTGACTTTTGGTTGCCCCGTTGCTTTCCCCACCGACCCTGCAACGGCTTTCTTCCTCTATCCCCCAGTCCAAGTTATTATCCAGTGGTTCGCTGGTTGTGATGCGACCATTGGATAATAACTGGATGGAGGTGCTTGCTGTCGGTCCTTGCATGCCGTTATCCTCCTCCGGCGCTGTGTCCGCCTCCGACGTTACCCTCCGCTCCTCCACCATTTCAACCTTCTGGCTCCCACTTTGAGGTTTCGCCGTCATCAGTTCCGATAACGAAACCATCTCGCTTTCCTCCGAGCAAATGTCCTCCGATGAACTAAGCATCGTGCTCCGCCGGCAATGGCACCAGTTGGGACTGCTTCCACTTTCCTCTATTATGTGTACCTGGAACACCTCCGTTTCAATGTGGACGCTCACCGTGTGCTGAATCAGTGGTTTCCACGGTGTTCTTACAAGGAGCCTTGCCCTGTCCATCTTCCTCAAATCCTCCATCTCCTCGTCTACTTCCACTACCTCGCCTATGGCCGTCACGATCTCCCTTAAGTGTGTTGGGTCCCATGCTACCAGCGGCACTCCCCAACATTGCACCCATGTAAGTCTAGACCCAGCACGCATCTTCTTGTTCCACCTTTCTACCGAGTAGAACATCACCTCCCTTCCTGCATTCCCTTCCTCCATCATTTGTTTTGCCTTGTCTTCGGTAAGTCCGGGGAGAAGTACCATGTCGTCGCCGATGTATTTCGGCACTACGTCTAATCCCCAGTCCCATAGCATATTCTCCTCTACTCTGTCAAGGAGTGCAAGATTTTTTAGCCTTCCCACCCATGCATCCTGTAGCCATTTCGGTGCTGTCATAGGTCTGTCGAGATGTACTTCTGATCTCGAAGTGTTGGTTTTAGCATTCTGAACTGCCGATGTCCTCCTCTGCTGTATACGTGGTTCTCTCCTAGCTACCACATCTGCAAAAGACCCGCGTACCAGGCCCGGCGTCGCTGTGTGTTTCTGTGCCTGGTAAGTTTCTCTGCGCCCCTGTTCGACAAGCCTGGTGTGTTCTCGTCCCCCTGTTGATTGTGGTTGCACTCGACCCCTACCTCTTTCAAATTTAGGGATGTTAACATATAACTTTAATCCCCCCATGACTATGTTATCCAAACGCCTTTCCAACTGTTGGACGTTATCCACTCCGATGAATCTCACAAATCCATACCTTCTTCCGGTCCTATTCCTCTTGTTGGGAATAAACACCTCCCTGACATCACCCGCTCTTCTGAATATCTTCCATAGCTCATCTTCTGTTGTATCTTCAGGAAAACGTGTGAAATAAAACGATGATATATTCCGATGATCTCTCCAGTTGACTCGCAAGCGACGTTGTTGACCTCCTTTCCCTTCCCTGGCGATAAACAGACATGGACCCTCCATACCTCTCGTCCTCTCATTCTCTCTTCTCTCCCTTCTCGACCTCACTCTTTCCCACCCGCTGTCTCTCTCACTGTCTCGCTCTGTCTCTCTCTCTCTCTCTCTCATTGTGAATTTGATCTCCATTTTATATGACGTTAAATTATTTTCCCTACATATTTTTAGGAGCATGAAAGTACTACTGTGGGATTAATGCTTGGCCTTGCTGCTTCTTATGGAAGCACTATGCATCCTGCTATATCAAAGGTATTATCAAGCACAATTTTTCTGGTGAAATTGTAGCAGATCTCTGCCCTCAGATACTAGATCATAGTTGAAGTGCATTAGAAAATCTTATTGATTCCTTTGTTTTTTTCTTGATCATGAAGGTACTTGCAATTTTAATGCAAAAACACAGTTTTTTTTTTTTTGAACGGCCAAAATATCATATATTATATAAGGATAGTACCAGGGGTACTACAAAGATACAGATAAAAAGCCATAGGCTGAGATTAGAAAGTAAAGTCTACACAAGCTTCCCCAACTAGAGACCGTACAAAAACCACCCGTCCTTCCCACACTAGGAGAATGCAAAGGACATAGATGATGACCATTGATGAAACGGAATGGCAAAGTCCTTTTCCCACCCCCTCAACCAAGACCAGGTGAGAAAAATTACATCATCCACCAACTTGGAAATATCAAACTGTTGGTTTTTAAAAATCATAGCGTTCCTATGGTTCCAGATAGACGCTGTGGCCGCTACACAGTTTAATCTAATGGAACTAAATAAGAGGTATCTCAAGCTGGAGTATAATAGAAAACACTGATTCTTGTCAAGATTTCCATGAAAATTAAATCTGCGATGTGCCTAGTTCAACTGTTTTCCATGACCATGAGGAAATGGTAATATTTTGATTTTAGTGTGGTAAAATAAAATAATAAGCCTTCTTAATAGTATATTTTTACTTAGAACTATAATTTGTTGTGACTATCAAGTTTGCTTAAAATTAATTGAATTCAAGGATATGGTTTTGTTGATGGGGTTGACTTTAGGAATGAGGAGTGTAATTGGATTGAGTTGCCTTTCTTTTCTAATTGTTCTAGGCTAACAATTTAGATTGAACTCCCTCCCTCCCTTACAATCTATACTGTGAATTTTTGCAAACATGATCTGTCTTGATAAATTTCTTCTTTCATCCAAAACAAGGAAACAAAATGGTAGTAGATTTTGTTTTTTTTGGTTGGGAGTATTATAGAAATCATTTGATTCACAAAATGGTGTCAATTGTTGACTCAGCCATTCATTGATACAAACCAGAGAGTGAATCAAAGCATGGCTGGAATTGTCACCTGAATTGCCAGACTTGTGTGCCACACTAATGCAAATGGTCAAATAACAACACCCCCTCATGCTTAGAAATAGACAAACAAAAAATACGGGTGATCCAAATAATGAGTCGAGGATAGGTTCTGATATCATTTTAGAATGTGGACTTAGGGCCTAATTCAACCCTATAAAATCAACTTGTAAGGTTAAGATTGCCGAAGCTTTATAGGAACTACATTTATAATATCTCTAGTTGATGTGGGATCTCAACATATCCCCTCATGCCCACGACCAGACATTTGGAGTGTGAAAATATGCAGGTGATCCCTCTCATGCCTAGGAATAGATATCTAGAGCATGGACAAATATGAAATATAGGTGACCCAATAACAGATCTAGCATAGAATTTTATATCATCTCATTATTAGATTGATCCTATGTAATCAATACTGACCTTATTTGCTGATTATAAGGTCATTCTTGACACATAACATTATGGTAAAACACTGTTATATGGTATCTAGAGCTTAGGTTATAATAAAAGTTGTTCTCAAAACACCGCCAAAGACTGCCACATTGTCCATGGGGCCCCACATAGGGCCCTCACACGTGAAGTTCACACACACGATGCGTGACACATCTCTAGCGAACCGCCTTTAGTTTCTATCGGGTTGACCACATTTGTAACTGTTAGATTTCAACTTAAAAACCAATTACTAAGTGAAGTTACTCAACAGATATATAAGCTGCACCCCAAGAACAGAGGCAGACAATGTGGGACTTCCTAACACCCCTCTCCACAGATGCCTGCCAATACAGACGAGCCTACTAGAACAGTTAAGAACTAAGATGGGCTACAGACTTTGATACCATGTTAGATTTCAACTTAAAAACCAATTGACACTATGTGTGTGATCTCAATCTCAAATACACTCCAAATAAAACTTGACCATCAAAATTAAATAAAAATTAAAAAGCATATTTAGAGTTTTGTCACAATTACTTGCTCAAATACACTCCAATTTCTTTCACATCCTGAAGCACGGCAAGTCAAACTCAAAATTTTAATAGCTAGCTTTTGCAAATTTGGAGTTTGTGACCCAAACATTCGCCACCAATGTGCTACAATACCAACCAAGAGCATAACTTAGAATTCTGAATTGTAACATTACTACATAAAAAAAATGGTATAGTATTTGTATTTGTCATTTGGTAAAAGTTTCTTACTAGGAGAATGAGTTTTCCTTTGAGCCGTTGCAAACTCAGAACCAAAGTGTTCAACACCAATCTTGTAAAGATGCAACTCAGTTTGAATTTTTTGTTGCACATCAAATTGTGGAACCAATTTCTTAATGCAATCAAACAATCCATTGGTGACCTCAAAATCAAACTCCAAATCAGTGTTGTCATAAAAGGACTCTGGATTTAAGAAGTGGGTAGTTGCATGCAATGGCCTATGAAACTGACAATTCCATCTTTTATCAATGATTGCAAACATATCTTTGTACTTGCTTTCGATGTTGTTGAAAGACTTGATAATTGTTTCTTTTGCCTTGTCCATTGCTTCATAAATATAGCCCATGGTTGGTTTCCTTTCATCATCTACAAGACGAAGCACTTTGACAAGTGGAGCCATGACTTTAAGAGTGTAAACCACACTATTCCAAAAAGAAGGCATGATCACTACCTTTGCAGCTTCTTTCCCCTTAGGCTCCTTAGATAACTTGTTTAAGATCCATTCATCAGAAATAAACATCTTTCTAATATTACCTTTCTCTTTGTGGAGCCTTTCCAAGGTTAGATAAGAAGTGGCAAATCTAGTAATAGCATGTCTCACCAATTTCCTCTTGTTTGTACAATTTTTCAACAAGCTTAAGATACTAGAATGGGCATAGATAAACCCAACTAGATTAATTGCCCTTCTAATTGTCTTCCTTATCAAGGGAAGCTTCCCAATGTCTTCAAGCATCAAATCAATATAATGGGCTGTACAAGGAGTCCAATAAATATGTTTCCTTTTGTCTTCTAACAACTTACCCGTTAAAACATAGTTGCTCCCATTATCAGTTACAACTTGAAAAACGTTCTCTTCTCCAACTTCCTCCACAATAACATCAAGCAACTCAAAAAGCTTTTCACCTGTCTTCACAAAATTAGAGCCATCAACAAACTTCAAAAACATTGTACCAACTTGAGAGTTAACCAAAAAATTAATGATGCATCTTTGTTTTCGATCAGTCCATGCATCAGACATAATAGTACAAC
Organism: Glycine max; assembly: GCF_000004515.6. Classification (NCBI taxonomy): domain Eukaryota; kingdom Viridiplantae; phylum Streptophyta; class Magnoliopsida; order Fabales; family Fabaceae; genus Glycine; species Glycine max. The sequence continues at coordinate 46,304,647 of NC_016089.4, read as the reverse complement.
CATACTTGACCCATTGCTCCCCGTGGCCTTTCATCAGCTTTTCAGTGTATTCAACTTCCTTGTTTAGGAGAGGAACTCTGATGTCATGATAGCTTGGAATGGACAAATGTGGCCCATATTAACCAATGGCTGCAACCATATTTTCAAAGCTTTTCAATTTAATGAGGTTGAATGACAAACCAGCTTGGTACCAAAAGCGAGCAATATATTGATGCACCTTCAATACTTCATTCTTATCCATTGACTCTCTTATGCTCATTTGTCTCAACATTTCCATTTTTTTTCGATTGATTGCATTGTCTGGATTCTTACAAAACCTGTCAATTGGTCCTTTTTTAGTCTCACACTTTGTCTTTGCGGCCAAAGCAATAGCATTGCAAGAGTCCGCAAACTCATCTTCACTTTCATCACATCTAATTGGTTCACCAAATTCAAAATCTCTTATATTTGGCACATTACCACTGTTAGAACTACTGTAAGTGGTTGGGTCCCACTTTTTTTGTTAGACATATATTCCTTGAGCTCTTCGACTACATCTGGTGGAGTTTTCTTACAAGATGCAACGTTACCCGACTTCCCAATCAAGTGTTCTTTGACTCTCGTTATTCCTCCTTTTGTGATTTTTCCACAGTAATTACAAACAATGGTGTTTGTATCCCCTTTTACAAGTGGATGACAATACTTTCAACCAGAGTCTGTCTTATTTTTTCTTGTTGCAGCATTAGATGATGGTTCAGTCATTGTAATTAGTAGAAGAGGACTGAACAGAAAAAAAAAAGCACAACCAAAAATTGTAATAGAGTGTCAAACAAACAAAAAAAATAGAACCAAAAAGTAAAAAAGGGTGTAAAAAAAAAAATAAAATGCTCGCGTGCCTGTAGTCGTCACAATTTGTAGCCGTTGCTGCCGCCCGTTGCTCGCGTGTGTGGTGCTCGCGTGGTGCCGTCATCGACTTCGGGTGAGACTGCCGCCATCCATTGCTCGCGTGCGTGGTGCCGTCTTTGCTGGTGCGTGCAGCTTGCTGCTTGCTGCTCGTGCTCGCGCTGGAGTTCGCGTGCTGCGTGCTGCTCATCCCATTTTGATTCGAAAACTTGGTTTAGGGTTGGGTCGGGTCAGCCCAAGACGACCCAATCTGTAATTTTGGGAAAATTTTCAAAAAGAAGAGAAGTTTCTTCTGCCATAACTCCGCCACCACCGTTAAGCCTATGGCGGTTGCCATGGCGTCGCCATTTGAAACCCGCAACGCCAATGCTCTTTGGTGGCGTTTTTTCAAAAAACCGCCACGCCATACCGCCATGGTGCCGCTGTAACCGCCATTTGACAACACTAAACAAAACCCAAATTCGCAGCCCAATTATTCAAGTGCAGAGGTTCTGACTTCCAAGTGAATTTTACCCTTGAAATGACAGAAATGGCCCAAGCTTATTTGTGACAAAATTGAAGATCTTTTTCTTAGCTTTCCAGGGACTACTCACACACTCCATTTGGAGTTTTGTAGTGTCCTATAGGCCCTGCACAAGACAGATAGGTCAAGTGAGCACAAAAATCTTAAAATAAGCCACAATTAGTAATTAAGCTCAATCATTTGCCAAAGACCAAAACTAAGTTAAAGTGAGAAAATAAGGGTCAAAGAGATGTCGATTGAGCTAAGAAGAATAGAAAAATACTAAACTACTGATAGGGGCCATGCTGTTGATTCAGTGCCACATGAGGAATTAGCTCATCATGAGACAAGAGGGCCCAGAACTTGGCTAGTATATTCTAGAAGGGGTAATAAAGGAAAAAGTGGCTAAGGTTGTTAGAAATGATTGTGACGTGTTATGGGAGTGAGGGAAATATTCTTTCTAGTTATAAGGAGTAAGAAAGAGAATGGGGGGACTCACCTTAGATTGTACTATTATTCCATTATGGTTAGGGAGTACTAATTTCCTAATACGGAGCCTAGCTCTGAGTCAGAACTCTGGGGATTGTTCATTCCTTTTTCTGTAATTGCTTCATACTTTCAGTCACGAATAAAATCCTCACTTTTTTGATCATTTGTTTTTACTATTCTATTGCTCTGTTTTTTCTGGTTTGTAACAAACTGGTCCGACCTGCCGGATAACGACGCCGGAGCCAGTGGATGCCACCTAAGAAAGTTACACTACCAGTGTTCAAACAAATGGAAGCTAAGGTTACAACATTGGAGAGTGAAGTGTCGGAGGTACGTACCACGCTCATGGAGGTTCAAAACAATGTGAAGGAGAATCACGCGACCTTAATCGCGTTGTTGGAGAAGTGTTTTGGAAAATCCGTTCAGCAGGATGAAGGTGCGAGTGGGGTGAAACAGAAAACGCCGGAAGGAAAAGGGTATCCAGAGAAGGAGGGCTCAAGTGGTAACAGTTCCGGTGAAAGCGGAGGTGCGGTGTTGTCGGAATTTCGACACGCTGTGAAGAAAGTAGAGCTTCCGATGTTTAACGGCGAGGATCCGGCGGGATGGATCTCGCGAGCAGAGATCTACTTTCGCGTCCAAGAAACGACGCCGGAAGTGAAGATCAGATTGGCTCAGCTGTGTATGGAGGGATCGACGATCCATTTTTTCAACTCTTTATGGAGTGAAAATGAAGGGTTGACATGGGAAGGGTTGAAAGAAGCACTGCTAGGAAGGTATGGAGGTTACGGAGAGGGTGATGTGTATGAGCAGCTGACGGAGTTGAGACAAGGAGGAACAGTGGATGAGTACATAACAGAATTTGAGTATTTAATAGCTCAGATTCCAAAACTTCTAGACAAACAATTTCTGGGATATTTCTTACATGGATTGAAGCCGGAGATTTGTGGGAAGGTTAGAAGCTTGGCGACGATGGGAGAGATGAATCGATCGAAGCTTCTTCAGGTGACTAGGGCGGTGGAGAGAGAAGTAAAAGGTGGTGGGTCAAATTTCTATCGTGGGCCTAAATCTGGAAATGGGTCACACCGGCCCAATTCCTATGGATCCAGCAAATCCGGGTCCGATTGGGTCATGGTAAAGGGGCGTGAGGTGGAAGCAACAGGGGGTGCAAGAAGTAATGCTAATGGGCCCAATGCTGATAAGCCAGCCCATTCAGATAGAAGGAGGACTGGGCCTAGAGATAGGGGCTTCACGCATCTTTCCTACCAAGAGCTCATGGATAGGAAACAGAAGGGGTTATGTTTTAAGTGCAAAGGCCCCTACCATCCAAACCACCAATGTCCCGACAAACAGTTACGCATTTTGGTGGTGGATGACGACGCCGAAGCAGAGCAAGAGGCGAATGTATTGGCGGTTGAGGTAGACGAATCAGAAGAGGAAGAGGGTGGTGAGATGTGCATCTTAAACTTGAATCACATTGCTTTTGAAAACCACCAAACCGTCAAATTCCAAGGTCAAGTCCAAGGGGTTCCTGTGCTAGTGATGGTGGATAGTGGTGCAACGCACAATTTTATCTCACAAAAGCTGGTGCATAAAATGGAGTGGCCAATTGAAGAAACACCTGTGATGAATATCAAGTTGGGAGATGGGTGTTACAGGAGCTCAAGAGGAGTTTGTTGTGGAATGGAGTTGGGCATTGGGAGTTTCACAATATCTCCCAAGTTGCATTTATTTGAGTTGGGAGGCATTGATGTTGTTTTGGGCATGGAATGGTTGAAAACATTGGGTGACATGATAGTGAATTGGCGCCAGCAGACCATGAGTTTTTGGAGTGATAAGAGGTGGGTGACTCTACAAGGCATTGATGGGCATGAGAAGAAGTTAGTAGCTCTGCAGAGTATCTTGAGCAAACCCAAGCTCAGTGATCAAGAAGTGTTGTGGGGCTTAGAGACTCAAGAAAGAAGTGAGGTGCAGTGTTTGACTAAACACCAGCAGGTGGAGTTGGATCATTTATTGGTACAATTTGAAGATATTTTCAGAGAACCCTCAGGCTTGCCCCCTAGGAGGAATAAAGAGCATGCAATCAACCTTGTAGAAGGGCATGGGGCTGTCAATGTTAGGCCCTATAGATATCCACATCATCATAAAAATGAAATTGAGAGGCAAGTGCAGGAAATGCTCACTGCTGGAATCATTAGACACAACACTAGTTCTTTTAGCAGCCCTGTCATTTTGGTGAAGAAGAAGGATAGTACATGGAGGATGTGCGTTGACTATCGTGCCTTGAATAAGGTAACTATACCAGATAAATTTCCTATTCCCGTTATTGAAGAGTTATTAGATGAGTTGCATGGAGCTAATTTCTTTTCAAAACTTGATCTAAAATCTGGTTATCACCAAGTGAGAGTCAAGGATAGTGATGTATGCAAGACTGCATTCAGAACACATGAGGGCCATTATGAGTTCTTAGTGATGCCTTTTGGACTCATGAATGCCCCTTCAACCTTCCAAAGCTTAATGAATGAGGTATTCAGATCATTGTTAAGAAAATGTGTGCTGGTTTTCTTTGACGATATTTTGATTTATAGTAGAGGATGGGAGGATCATATGAAACATTTGGAGACTGTTTTGAAAATGTTAGCTCAACACAGTTTGGTTGTTAACAAAAAGAAGTGTCAGTTTGTCCAAAAATCAGTAGAGTACCTAGGCCATGTAATTAGTGAAGCAGGAGTAGCAGTGGATCCGAACAAAGTGAAGAGTGTGATCCAATGGCCAGTCCCCAAGAATGTGAAAGGGGTGAGGGGGTTCTTGGGACTTACTGGGTACTACAGAAAGTTTATTAGAGACTATGGGAAGGTGGCTAGGCCACTGACAGAGTTGACAAAGAAAGATAATTTCAAGTGGGGGGTGGAGTCCCAACAAGCATTTGAAGAATTGAAAAGAAGACTCACTACTGCACCAGTGTTGGCCTTGCCTGATTTCACCAAACAGTTTGTCATTGAGAGTGATGCATCAGGTGGAGGCATTGGAGCAATTCTCATGCAAGACAAAAGACCAATTGCCTATTTCAGCAAGGCATTAGGGAGGAGAAATCTGACAAAATCTGCTTATGAGAAAGAAATGATGGCAGTAGTTTTGGCCATACAGCACTGGAGACCTTATCTCTTAGGCAGGAAGTTCACAGTTTATACTGACCAGAAGAGCTTGAGACAGTTGATGCAGCAAAGAATAGTTACTGCTGAGCAACAGAATTGGGCAGCCAAGTTGTTGGGGTATGATTTTGAGATTGTGTACAAGCAAGGAAGGTTGAACAAGGGGGCAGATGCTCTGTCAAGAATGTATGAAAGGACAGAGTTGAACACCATCACATCTTATGCACAATGGGATCAGAAACAGCAAGTAACTATGGAAATACAAAAAGATGAGAAGCTCCAATCTATTATTAAGGCTTTGCAGCAAGACCCTAAGGCAAAACCAGGGTATGTCTACAAGCAAGGTGTGTTGATGTACAATGGAAGGTTAGTTTTATCCAGTCAGTCACAATTGATTCCTGTGTTGCTACAAGAATTCCATGCCACTCCCCAAGGGGGTCATTCAGGTTTTTATAAGACATATAGGAGGATTGCAGCAAATGTATATTGGATGGGAATGAAAGGGACTGTTCAGGAGTATGTGAGGAGTTGTGATATCTGTCAAAGACAGAAATATATGGCTACTGCTCCAGGAGGTTTGCTGCAGCCATTACCTATTCCAGAGCAAATATGGGATGACATATCGATGGATTTTATTACTGGATTGCCCAAATCCAGAGGGTATGAAGCTATCTTAGTAGTTGTGGATAGACTGTCCAAGTATTCACATTTTATACCACTTAAGCATCCTTATACAGCAAGAAGCATTGCTGATGTGTTTTGTAAGGAGATAGTTAAGCTTCATGGGATACCAGTGAGTATAGTAAGTGACAGGGACCCTGTGTTTGTAAGTGGTTTTTGGAAGGAATTGTTTAGGATGCAAGGAACACAACTCAAGATGAGCTCTGCCTATCATCCAGAGTCGGATGGACAGACAGAAGTTGTGAATAGGTGCCTAGAGACCTATTTAAGGTGTTTTGTGGCTGATCAACCAAAAACATGGGTGTTGTGGGTGCACTGGGCAGAATATTGGTTTAATACCAACTTTCATGCTTCTACAGATAAGACCCCATTTGAGATTGTATATGGCAGGCCCCCCCCTAAGTTGATAAGGTGGTTACAAGGTGAAGTCAGAATAGAAGCAGTCCAGAGGGATTTGATAGATAGAGATGAAGCATTGAGACAGTTGAGAAGCCAATTGCTGAGAGCTCAAGAAAGAATGAAGAGACAAGCTGATAAGAAAAGAATAGACAGAAGCTTTGTGGTTGGAGAGTGAGTTTTTGTGAAGCTCAGGGCACACAGACAACAGTCTGTAGTAACTAGAATTAATGCAAAGTTGGCTGCAAGATATTATGGTCCTTACCCTATTCTTGAGAGAATTGGAGCTGTTGCTTATAAATTGAAGCTCCCTACAGGATCAAAAGTTCATCCAGTATTCCATGTTTCACTACTTAAGAAGGCAATAGGCGAGTATCATGAAGAAGAGGCATTGCCGGAGCTGTTGAGTGATGAACAAACAGAAATCTTTGAACCTGAGGCTGTGTTGGGCACTAGAAAAATTAAACAGCAAGGAGAAGAGATCAAGCAGGTTCTGATACAGTGGAAGGGTAAAACTACTGATGAGGCCACATGGGAGGATGTTATAATGATGAAAAGTCAATTTCCAACTTTCAACCTTGAGGACAAGGTTCTAATTGAAGAAGGAGGTGTTGATAGGGGCCATGCTGTTGATTCAGTGCCACATGAGGAATTAGCTCATCATGAGACAAGAGGGCCCAGAACTTGGCTAGTATATTCTAGAAGGGGTAATAAAGGAAAAAGTGGCTAAGGTTGTTAGAAATGATTGTGACGTGTTATGGGAGTGAGGGAAATATTCTTCCTAGTTATAAGGAGTAAGAAAGAGAATGGGGGGACTCACCTTAGATTGTACTATTATTCCATTATGGTTAGGGAGTACTAACTTCCTAATACGGAGCCTAGCTCTGAGTCAGAACTCTGGGGATTGTTCATTCCTTTTTCTGTAATTGCTTCATACTTTCAGTCACGAATAAAATCCTCACTTTTTTGATCATTTGTTTTTACTATTCTATTGCTCTGTTTTTTCTGGTTTGTAACAACTACAAGTGCTCAATCAGACCGAACTCAACCTCACAAAATTGGCTTGTGAGGTGATGTTTGCTTAAGCTTTATAAGGACTACATTGCCCATATCTCTAGAAGATTGTGTTTTATTTGTTTGTGCCCTTTAATGCATGAAATCAGCATCTTTATATTTCACAACTTCTTTGATAACATGCATACTAACCCCTTATCTCATCCCTTCTGCCTGCTATGTTGGGAAAACTGATAATTATTCACTGGCAGACACTTTATTTTCATATTCCTGTACGACATCCATCTTCCTATCCAGAGTTAGAGGTTCCAACCTTGCTCCAGGTATCTTTATGTTTATTTTATTTGTTCACTTTAGATTGGCCCCTTTCACCCCCTCCCTCCTTTGCTGGTGCTTTCTAACATCAGAAGAGAAATTATAAATGCCCAAAGTTGTGGCTTTCACTTGCTTCATTTTTTCTCATGAAGAAATTTATATTTTTTCAGTCAGCTGCTTTAATGTCTTTGGGGATTTTATATGAAGGTTCAGCTCACCCACAAACAATGCAGGTTTTATTGGTAAATATATTTCATGTCTTGATCTGCTGTTTATTCAATGGTTGAACATATGCCAAGTTATTTAATTCTTGCATGCCATCAAGATAAAGGGAACATGAAGGTTGATTATGGTTGAACTGGTACTATTTATTCTGCTGAATTCTATTACTTTCTTGGACCATTTAACCAGTTGGTATGATACTATGTTTTACATTATTGTTTCCTCTTTCCACTTCCATTATATGCAATTAGCTTGAAGTTTTGATATATTTATAATCTATTATCATTTGTGCACTTGTGTGTTTAGGAATTGGTTTATCAAAGTTGTTTGCTTGCATGATATTATCTGTCTGGTATGTGCACAGATCCTATGGTCTGTATTTTGAACAAACCAGCCTTAGTAGCAGTGCATAAATTTCTTTCATGATTCTTTTTTGTTTTGCATGATGCCGTTTCATTCTAAATAATAATACCTATGTCTCCTATGTTTCTCAATTTACTAAATTGTTTGTCTCCTATGTTTCTGTTTGATTTAATTTCTTCTTTTAGGTCTTCCCCTACATCTATATGTATTTTTTTCAGGGTGAAATTGGGCGCCGAAGTGGAGGTGATAATGTTCTTGAGCGAGAGGGTCATGCTGTTTCTGCAGGATTTGCACTGGGTCTTGTTGCACTGGGTATGAATGCTTAAATAATAGGTTTTGGATTTTGGTTTTCTGGTTCTTTATCTAACCAAAATATATTGCCTGAAGGACGGGGAGAAGATGCACTTGGTTTCATTGACACGTTTGTGAATCGTCTGTTTCTCTATATCGGTGACAAAGTACACAATGTAATGGAATTCACAAATTCTCCTGTCATTTCTTTCCTTGTTGAAAATGTTTATAATTGCATATAATGCTCAAGTACTTCTGCATCAGGAGAGATCTCATTTTTCGACAGTCTCAATGGACGAAAGTCGTGGATCTGCACAGGTTCAGAGAATTCAATTTGTAATTTTTTTTCCGTAATGAAATAAAAGAGAAATAAAATTGTATGATACATTATAGTTGAGACTTTCTTTTGCATAACTAATTTAAACATTTGTACTTGTTGTAGATGATGGATGGGACAACAGTCAATATTGATGTCACTGCACCTGGAGCCATCATCGCCATTGCTTTGATGTTTATGAAGGTGCTTTGAATGAGCTCACTCTACAATAAGTAGTAATGGCAACAAGAAGTCTGTTTATCTGCTGCAATTCAAGTTGTTTTCTACCTTTTATAACTTTGGTCTTTATTCTTTTGACAGACAGAATCTGAGGCTATTGTGTCTAGGCTCTCAATTCCCAATACAGGTTTTGATTTGCAATATGTGAGGCCTGACTTTATAATGCTTAGAGTCATTGCTCGAAATTTAATAATGTGGAGCAGGTTTGTACTGGTTTCCTTAAGTTATTGCAACAATCTACTTGGATCTGTTTGCCACCCTTTTGATCCATGTTTACTGCATATTTTTTTTTGTAGGGTTAATCCCTCAAAAGATTGGGTTTGGTCCCAAATTCCTGAGATTGTCAGATGTGCTGTAGAAGGGATTGGAGGTGATGACAATGATATTGATGATATGGATGCTGAGGCTTTTATACAGGCCTATGTTAATATAATAACTGGAGCTTGTATATCACTTGGTAAAATGTTCTCTAGTCTTTGCATTCGTTTTATGATAAATTTAACAGAGTGCTTGCATGTTGTTATTATCCAAATTCTTTATATGACATAGTAATCATAACACTGAATGAAATTATTTAAATCCTGATTGTTACTATTGTCCTTGATGTTATTTTCTTAACCACGGTTCCTTCTATCTTTTATATTTTTTTTTACAACTCAGTGGTTGTGGTACTGTTTAGTCTTTGTCTTAAAACTTATTCTTCTTAACCATGTCAGGACTGATGTTTGCTGGCACAAGAAATGAAAATGCACAGGAATTACTTTATGAATTTTCTATTTACTTTCTTAATGAGGTCAGTCCAGAATTACGTTGCCTAACTCCCCCATGCATGTTAAGTGGTTGGTTTTAGATGGTTTACTTTTATCTTGCAGATGAAGCCTGTTTCTCCTACATGTGGAAAGGTTTTCCCAAAGGGACTGTCTCGCTACATTGATCGGGGCACATTGGAAACATGCCTTCACCTTATTGTTCTTTCTCTATCTGTGGTACCTGCTTCCTCCTTCTGTCCATTGTCAATTATAGATTAAGATCATGACCGGAATTCTATGGTTAAACTTCTAATACCAGGTTATGGCTGGGTCTGGACATTTACAAACCTTTCGGTTGTTGAGATTCCTAAGGAGCAGAAATTGTGCAGATGGGCAGTCAAGTTATGGTATTCAGATGGCAGTAAGTTCTGGAAGTTGTCTTCTTGCTTTTTAACTTTATAATTTTTCTTAAAGAATAAAATCTGGATATATATGAGAGGCTGGATTTGGAACTTGAATTTTCAGGGGGTTGGGGATTGAACTGCCCTACCTTAAAGTGGCTGGAGGTGGGTTGGTACCATTATGCTAAACGGCTAATGATCTTCAAATTGTCTTTTTATCTCATGTCCACAAGTTGTGTCTATATTATGCAAAAATGTTTGTGTGTTAGGCAGTTGGGCTTTAGATAAAAGAATCAGTGAAAAATTCTCTTCAATCATTTGGTGTCTGGTGAACCAAAAAAGTCTGCTTATGTATTCATGTACATTAAGTTTCTTCTCTTCATGCATGCATACATGATACATGCATATAAACATCAGTAGACGAAGGGCTTTTGGTGATTCAGATATCTTGTATTATGATAGTAATATCAAAGAATCAGTTTGAAATTCATATATTCCTTTACTTCATTTGGTAAAACAAATTTTGTTTACATCATTACATGATCTATATTCATGCAACATCTTATATATGCTTGAATTTTTATTTTTTTTCACATGAGTTTGGTAATAATTAGCCTTCTTCAGTCTCCCTTATTTTTGTTTTATAAACCTGATGTTCTAGGTAAGCTTAGCTATTGGTTTCTTGTTTCTTGGTGGTGGAATGAGAACGTTTTCGACAAACAACCATTCCATTGCTGCTTTGCTAATTACTCTATATCCACGCTTGCCAACTGGTCCAAATGATAACAGATGCCACCTTCAGGTATATTAGATTGATGTAATTACAATACCTTGTGATAAAGGCTTAAATGTTTGTTAGTTTACTATTGAAAATTAAGTTCTGAAAAAAAAAAATTTGCAGGCATTTCGCCATCTCTATGTCCTTGCGACAGAGGCACGATGGATTCAAACAGTTGATGTTGACACAGGTCTGCCTGTTTATGCTCCTCTTGAGGTCACAGTCAAAGAAACTGAGCACTATGCAGAATCCAGCTTTTGCGAGGTCACCCCTTGCCTTCTGCCAGAACGTTCAATTGTAAGTCTGAGTGTCTGGATGGTCTCTGAATGAAATCTGTGGGGTACTTTGATTTGTCTTTTTGAGTTTATCTTTTTTGGTTCACAATTCTCTGTTCTGTTTGAATTATCTTTTATTTGGTAGCTTTTCTTATTGTTGAAGCAAAGAAAAGCATTTGTAGCCTTGTAGTTGTAGGACTAATTTGTATTGGCATTGATGGTTACAGTTGAAAAGAATACGTGTTTGTGGACCTCGCTACTGGCCTCAAGTAATAGACTTTACACCTGAAGGTAAACATAAACTATTATGATGTGATCTTATACTGATGAGGTTTTTAGAATTATATACTTTTTGAATTAGTAACCCCAATTGCGCATTTAATAACAGATAAACTTTGGTGGAATTTTGGAGACAAGAATAGTCCATTTAATTCTGGTATTCTTTTCATCAAAAGAAAGGTTGGAGCTTGTTCATATGTTGATGATCCCATTGGGTGCCAGTCACTGCTGTCACGGGCAATGCACAAGGTTGAAATTACGTAGTTTATGATCCTGCTACACATGTTTATACAAGTATTAACACCCTCTTTATTTGTTTGCTTGATCTAGGTGTTCGGCCTGACAAGTTTGAAAGCATCTGATACAATCACGGACATTCGTAGTGGGTCTGGTTCTATCACAGTTGATCAGTTGGTTGGTACCTTCTCATCTGATCCTAGTTTGATTGCTTTTGCACAACTCTGCTGTGACCCCTCTTGGTATAATAGGTAAGCTCATATTTCTAGATTGTTTTGGCATCCATGTTCTGTTTGATTATCTTTTTATTATTTCATTCTACTTTTTTGATTTATGAAATGTTTCTTAAATCTTTTGATGAACAACTGGTCAGATGCCCTTTAATGAATAATTAAAAACTTAAATTTTATTTGAGTTGCACAAAGGGAACAAATCTAAGTATGACTTTCATATACATAGTGGAATCATATCTGGCTGTAGAAAATAAATAAAAAATTGTAAAGATGGGAAAACTCTGATTGCTCATTCATAACAGTGGTCATCCCACTATCCTCTATTTGCTATTCTGTTTATGGGGGGTGGCCACTCTGAGCTGAACACGATGAAGAAAAGCTGAGAAAGGGACATCACCCACCCATTCTCCCAAAATCCTTGATGATGAAACTGGATTTATAAAATGAAAATATCTGAAAAAAATTCCAAGGGCTAGCAAGTCTCATTCACTGCTACATTGACATCTAAACTGTGTGGATAAGGACCATATATAATTCAAATTACCTTGTGCCATAAACATTTATCCCTAGAAAAATGCCATGACAATGTTTTTGGACAGCTAGTTACCAAGATCTAATCCACATTCATTTGTGGGCTGCAACAGATCTCCCATTTAACTTAATGAATTATGTTATCATCCCCAGCACCTGAATAAAATTTATCATAATTCTCTATCCGCTGAGCTACACCTCTGGGAATAGAGGCACAATTAGTCTTGGTCAAATTATTCTTCAAACCTGAAATACCATTTAGTCAAATTAATATTCAAACTGGAGACTACCTCAAACTTCCAAGATAGAGGCATAAACTTTATTGGTCAGATCAGATCATCTTAGCCATGTACTGTGATTGAAGGGGGAGTAAAGGAGCCTCATTTGTGATCTATAGTTTCACACAATTACAATATGTTACACGCTGAAAGTAACCTGGAGGGAAAGGTCACATTCATTTATCTTTTCATCATAATCAGCCAGACATGCCTGATGAGGGCTTTCCTTCAAAAAGTTTTTCTTTTCTTTTTCTTTATTGGGTTCTCAAACCATTTACATTTACATTTTGTTATTCCCAAGATTTATATTGAAGATCATAGATAATAAGTCAAAGATGATTTAAGTATAACTAATTATGCAGACTTGTTGCAGATAGTATTACATTCCTTTTGTTGTAAAGATGGTTCAATATCTAAATAAATTAATAAAAATACTTGCAGATCTGATGTTGATTTCAAGGAATTCTGCTTGCAAGTATTATTTGAGTGTGTAACCAAGGATAGACCAGCTCTTTTACAGGTAATGTGCTTAGAAGGTTAATTTGTATTTCCTAAATTCAATAAACAACGATGACCCAATCTAAAAGCTTCAATACTGGTTGCGTTTCCATTTTGATCATACATGTGGCATTTCAAATAAATTGTTTATCCATAAGTAAATATTCAAGCAGTCAATAATCTCTTCTGTTATAGATTCCACAACGGTAATCTTGTGTACCAAATTACTATTAGTTGTTACAGTATAAATTATGAAATGCCGTGGAATTTGTGAGCATGATCTACATGATATAAAAATTTGAGATGAATTGTTTCTTATGAGAGGCTTGATTCTTATAAGTATGCGTAAATAAATAAAAGTTGGTCTAATGTCTATGCTTGCTGTAAACCATTAGATAATGAGATTTTGCATATTTTTAAATTGGAATATTCTGATATTATTTAATTGATGGTTCCATTATGCAGGTATATTTGTCATTATACACAACTGTTGAATCGATGGCTGAACAAGTTACTAACGGCGCCATTGTTTTTGGTGACTCACTCTCTATATCTGGTTTTAAGGTAGTTTTATGCTTAGTCTTGATAATTGTACTTTCTTTTCAAGTAATAATCTGTCTTTAAACTGGTTTTATGCTAAGCTCTTTAGGTACACAGTTGTTTTCTAGCAATAGTGCTCTCTGATTTGATACTACTGGGCTTTTGCCATTGGTCTCTTGAATTGGATTTTATGATCAAGAAATAGGTAATGATTAAAGCAGAGCTCTGTTAGGCATACTTTATCATATAGGGTTCCCTGGCAAAGACTGTGCAGATATCATATTCATCACAATTAAACTACAGCTATCACTTTTTCCCTAGGGCTAGGCTGTTATATTATTCTCATTCTTTTGAGATCTAATTGTGATTTTTCTTCAAATCAAATAAATCTTACTCCTTTTAAGTTTTTTAAGCATCTGCATGAGGGTGAGTCTTGATGAAATGGTAAGATTGCTTGCTTGTGTTTGTGATGTATCAGTCATGGTTGAGTCATAATTCCTCTCTCCACTAAGTAAGGTAGCATACATTTGACCCACTCCAGGTCCTCATAATGGGCGGAGCCTCATGCACTAGGTCACTAGCCCACCCCTTATGAGTATGTGTGTGACTTGATGCTAATTGTATCTGCTTGCAGCTTGCACTGACATATATTGAGGCATTGATGACTGGAAAATTATCTGCTCCAAAAGGAGGAATTGTACAATCAACATTTGTTGGTTCACTTCGGAAGCAGGTAGAAGAGCTCTTAAATTGTTCCCAGGAATTGAAGGATGATTTTCATAACTACTTGAAATTGGGAAAATGGCCTGATGGAGAATCCCAAGATAAACGTTCGATACTTCTTTCTTGGTTCCTTCAGTGGTTTGATGTGCCATCTTCATCTGCAATTAGGACAGCTGCTGATAGAGTCAAACATAAGCTTATGTCGTCATCTTCAGTTCCCTTGTTGCGTCTGTTTTTTCCAAGAACTCACATTCACGTGATCAGCGAGATAGATAGATGTTTGTCATGATTGTATATCAGCTGTAATCTTTTGACTTTACAAACACTAATGTATAGCAGTCTTCACATCTGTGTAGCTGTGAAAGCATTTTTGCTCATACAAGTTTATCCCTTCGCATACTTTCCTGTTCCACAAACCAAATTGGCATTGAGATTTGAGAGTATGTCCCTGGAAACCGGGCACACATGTGTATATACAGCTGATCTCTTGTTTACTTGTTTGTATAGCCATGCATGCGTCCGTGGAACTGCTTTGGGCGAGTACAAGCAAGTCGTGATGATTCTGATGAACACTAGTTGCTTCTATAGCCGGTACAAACAACTCGACTTTTTTTTCATGTTTCTTATCTATCAATTTGGTATCATTGCATTTCAACTATTGAATTTTGCATCCAAACTTATACAAGTCATTCAGTAGCCCGTAATATACTAATTTATTCATATGTGCTTGTTAAAATTACAAGAATTGTAGAATTACTTTTATTTTTATTAGCAATTCTTACACAATTTCTAAATAAATTGTTTTTATTACGTAATTGTGGAGTTATTTCCTTAAAAAGTTATAAACAAAAGGGTTGTAAAATTGATATTAGGCAGGTTTTGGTTTGGAACTATTTAGAAACTGAAAGTAGAGACAATTATTCTATGAAAACAAGCTAAACAAAACCTTTGTTCTTTATTTTCTCTTCATTCAAGGAGAAAAGATTCATTGTACATTTAAGGATCTTGCTGTGCTTCCGTGCTTGGCTAAATTGGCTTAACAAAGGAAAAAAGGGGTAAAATGCCCAATTCCTAAAAAGAAAAATAAAGTCAATAAAAAATTGTTAAAAATTACAAAAATTGAAACAAAGGCTAAGGCAATCAAGGAAAAAAGAGCATTCTTCATAAGTAAAAGGAGAAATAATAACAATTAAGGAAAGAGGGAAAAGAGAATAAAAGTATGTGTGAAGATATCTATAGGTTGTTTGTTGTAGGTCAAGATTGAGAGATGATCCTTGTATAGAGGAACTCGTTCCAAGTGTCAGGTAATCCTGGTAAACACCAATGGATGCAATCGGCATAAGTAGTAGGATCAGCTTGTTGTTCTGGAGTTAGCATTTTGCCTTGGCGTATGGTGTAAACAGAAGTGTGTGCATCTTTTCTCAATTCTGACAAAGAAGTGATGTTAATGAAGTACACTGGCACCTTCATTGACTGAGTCACATTGTTGGCAATTGTAAAAAGGCGACGATCTGTCCCTACATCCAATGGGGTTGACATGTTGAGAACCGGAGTGATCTCCTTGGCACATTTTATACCATTTGGGTTGTTCCAATTCTCACTCCTACAAAATCATATGCTTAAATGTTAATGTTAAGTATGTTCAAAAGTATGCTTAGTTTATTAGGTACACATGGTAAGTTGGTAACTACAAACTTTGTAGAAAAGAAAAAAAATGTGGTAAAGGGATAACTAACTAAACTATCAAAAGTGAAAACACCAATCATATTGTTAAATAGTTTATGCCATATATGGTCCCACCTAATGGCACAACAAATATGTTGTATTTTCACACTCATGGAAAGTTTGTGGAGGATTGCAAGTGGGTTATAGTTTGGTGTCAACTAACCATTGAAATGGATTAGTAGGTAAGTTTTTCAAAATAACAAAATGATGTTCCAAGTTACTGAATATGAACCCAAACTTTTTTTTTATGGAATGAACCCGAACATTTTAAAACTAGATTAACGATGAATAACATGTATTTATATGACGTTCATCGATTATTTTTACCTAATTCACCGATGAAAAATGATATTAAAGGAAAAAATAATATATCTAACAAATCAAATTAATTAAATACAATTTTTATTTTTGTCGTATATGAACATTTTTGAAAAACAATTCATTTGTATCATTGAAGATATTTAAAAATTTTATATTGAATATGATGCAACACTTAAAAGATAGAGAAAAACTTAAATTTTTATTATATCTAAATGTCTTTATTTATAAGATACATTGTGTCTATATTACTATTCATATTATGAAATCAATGCTTGTGGATTCTTCAAAAATGAAAAGGCATAAATTAAATTAATATGTAGTAGTGATTAGTTACTTGATATGAAGAGGGGACGTGCTGCTGAAGAAAACTTTGGTTCGATTTGGGTCAATGTTGTCATCTATCCATTTTGACCATGTGTTAATGACTCTCCCATATGCTATTGGCCGAGGAACTTCATCATATTCCGTGGATCCTTCATCAAATGACCCTCGTCTATTGCATCACACCCCAAAATTACACAAACTCGTGAATTTGCTTGAAAATCACGAAACATTAAAGAAAGGAAAAAAAAATGGGATAGAGTTAATCGTGTGCTTACAGGACTTTCATAGAGAAAGTGTTCATCCACCATATGTAGGTGTTAAAGATCAAGTAGTCCACATCCTTCCAATTCACTCCATGTTTTTCTATTGATTCAGGCATGATTATACGGTTTAATATGCTGTGCATGTTTGGATCATCTGAATTTGACTCTACAAGGAATGGTGCCCAATAGAATTCCACCGTGGTAACGTGCTCCGGCTCCTACATAAACATAACCACCTAGTACTTAACAGGAGTGTATCCTAAGCAATATTAGTAATTGAATACTCCCTACACAGCGTGTCCTTTCTTAACTACCAAGAGATTGGCACAATCTTCCAAAGTGAGAACTTTCTGACAAAGGCCGAACAAGTAGGTAACTTAGTATTAAAAAAACACCTATATTTAGTCATCAAATTCAGTGGCCCACCACCATCATGCACACAATTATTCTAGTTTCAGCTTTACACCGATTCTATCCCACAAGGGTAAAAATGAATTGAAGTTAAAATAGTAGTTTACCAATCTAATACGATGTTATGCTTGTGGTTAATCATTGTGGAAAAAAATAATGAATTATTATGATTTATGATTATAAAAATAAACTGATATATGTAAGAAATTATTATAGGATTCGGACTACTTTAAGTTATATCAATCTTAATTTAATATGTAATTAAGTTTTATTAATTAATTTTTATAAATTTAAAAACTCGATTATATGTAACATAAATATTGATTAAAACCATTGACACAGTAGTCCTTAACCATGTAATAGTTTCAGGCATATATACCCCTACTTGAACAACAAGAGAAAAAGGAGAAAGTCAATTACAAACCTGGATTTTGAAGATAGCAAGTGAACCAGTCTTGTACCAGGTCTTGTTATGTGAAGGAACCGCAGAATTGACCATACAAACCATTGATTCCCACTGGTTCCTATTCAGTGAATCTCCAACAAACATAAGCCTCTTCCCTCTAATCTTCTGAAACAAAAGCTTCGGTTTGAACCTTAACACGATCACAAAAACACAACCAATAAGAACACTTACTCAAAAAAACTAAGATAGAGAGATAAATAAAAAAGGAAACTAAAAGAACAGAAATTAATCCATACTTTGGCAGAGAACAATCTCTTGGCTTCCACTTCCAATTCTGATACAAAGAATCTGGTCGTCCATTCTTCATGCATGTCACTTGCGAAGTGAGAAACTCACACTTGTCTTCTTTGTACAAAGGGTGTGTCACGTTATCCAAAACCCACTCCCCAGTGAACAAGTCACAATCTTCTGGTGGCAACTCAACTTTCTCCTCTTCTTCTTCTTCTTCTTTTTCCTCTTCTTCTTCTTCCACCTCTTCCTCTTCCTCCGCACGTGGCATTTCAATCTTCTTCTCCTTCTCCACAACAGTTTTCAAATCAACACGCTCATCAGAATCCTCATCCTCAGCACCACTCTTCTCTAGCTGAGCCCTTGAAGTACTCCTCTTAGAAGAAACTTTTACCGTGGCAGTGTCTTCCACATCCTTCTTCTCACTCTCCCTTTGAACAACAACACTGTCTTGAACAGAATCAACATGTTTATTAGGTTCTCCTCCTTCTTGTGTCTCATGCGCTTTGGGACTCGAGAATGGGAATTCAGCAATGGACTTAACATCCTCGTTGTACATGAAGAGCCCAAAGAGGAAGATGGAGAACACCACCACGAAGATGGAGAGGTTGTTGTTCTTGCGACCCTTCATTGTCCCCATTTCTGAGGTGAATAGAGGAGTTTTTCTTCGAAGAGGCTGCATGAGGGAGAGAGAAGAAGAAAGAGGTTGATATCAGAATAATAATAGCAATAATCTCTGAGAAAAGAAGAAGCAAAGAGAGGTAAAAATATAGGGATGATCACAGCAACGAGAGACATTGAAATTAATTTCAAATAATAGTATTAGGTTGGGTTTGTTCGTTTAATTAAGGTTTGGTGAGATGGTCTTGTCTTTCAAGAGGTTATTGGTGGAGGAGGGAAAGTTGTCTTTCTCAATTCTCAAGCTATGAACTATCTATCTATTGATCTATTTTTTAATTATGAACATTCTTTTATTTTATTTGTTGTGATTTTGGTTCCTTTGTGAGGCATTAGTAACCACTTTGAACATTTTCTTCTTCTTGTGTTTGGGACTATACGTGATCTCAAAGCCTTCAAACAAAGTTGGTACCAGTCTCAGTCAGGTGAAGGAGGGGTGGTGGTGGTTTTGTGAGGCTCTTTGGTGGACACAATGTTGCTGTCTTTCAGTTTTCACTCTTTAGATTGCAAGGTAACTTTAATTGATGGTGAGAGAGTTGTGTTATGAGTTTGAGAACCACCCTCCAACGGTAGAGTGTAGATTCAACAAGTCAATAAGTCAACTAATTTAAAATAGCAACAAAAAAAAAAAACAAACAAACTAGTATTTTAGTTCTGGATCAGACATCATGTCCCTAACTTACTGTGTCTAATTTTGTTTGCTGACTTGTGTGGTTGTTATTGGCCAGGAAAATTTTATACATAAAAGAAATTAAATGCAAATTATTTTACTAAAAAGATGGTTGTTTCAACATAATAAAATTTTATAGTTTACACCAATGCGTCAAATATATTGGTTAAAAAAAATACTAGTATTAAATTAAGACTTTAATTAATAGACATGCATTTAGCATGGATAATTTATTCTTAAATTAATTATATGCAGACAAACTAATCTTAATGAATGGATCAGTCTAAGAACAGCGGCTGAAAGACAAAATTAAATACAGGAACTTTATTAAAAAAAAGTATTTATTATGTTTGCTTAAGAATTATTTTTAAATGATTGACAAAGTATAATAGAATGTACTGAATATTCTTAGATTGACCAGAAATTTTCGGAAGAAAAATCTACAGCCATCTAGATTTATGGACTTTCCATTACTTGCTTCGATCGGCTTAATTAATGAATTCTCCAGCAATCTTATGATAATTTATTCAAAATTGACACGATCGTTGCCTTGCCTCCGATTTGCTCATGCAAGAAACATCGTGGATAGTTGCATCCTTTGACATTAATGAATCTAGGGATCTAAGAGGTAAAATATATATGAGTAGTATTTTTTTAAGATCAATTTGTTCTAAGTTTCAATTTCGTGTCAAATTTATCCTCTTGTTAACTTCCATTATAACGGTGCAAACATAAGTTATTTAGTCAAAATTTGTCATGAAAGACTAATTCAAGCTTTGAAATTTTGATATCTTGGACAATTCAATACTCAAAACCATAAAACTATTTCAACTGAACTAACACCTATGGATTTTCTCATGATAAATGAAATCTGTAAAATATTATGCCTAAATTTTTCATTTATAAAATTTGTCACGACAAATGATTGTGCTGAACTCCTTAAACTCGCTAAAGATTTAATAATTTTGTTAGTAAGTCGATCAGGTCATAAAACACTTCTTCAATAAGGTTAAAAAATGGGGAGAATTAAGTAAATTCTTAAACCAAAATAAAAGTAGTTTTTTCTTAAACATTATTTAATTAAGTGATACGTAGTATGACTTTTAATGCATTTTTACGATCTTTTATTATTCCTAAATGTTGCACTTTTTATAACTTTTAATTGCTGATAATTTATTTCACAAGATTTTATATTATGTGTTCATTGATGCGTACGTGGTGAAAAGTTATTAAATATATCATGTTAACTACTTTTAATTACTTTTAAAGATAGACATATTAAACACTAAAAAAATGTCATTTATTAAGATACCAAAATGTAAGCATTAATTGGGATATTTTTTTATCAAATATTTTCATCTCGGAGAATGTAATTATAAGTCTTTTTAAGTCAATTATAAGTTATATTGTGAGTCTACTCTATATTAACATTTGATACGTAGTAGATAATATATATCATTATTTTATATCAACAGATAATATATCTCTCAACACTTGTCAGCATAATATATCATATAATTGGTAAAAACATATAGTGCCTATAAGTTTAATTTTTGTTAGATAAATGATATAAAAATGGAAGTTAATTCAACGTTAAACTAGTAGTAAATGATGTTATGATCATTTACTAGTAGTTAAATTAGCTTATCAATTATCGTTGCGATGAATGATGATTGTAGTAGAAATTTTGACAATAATATTAACTATAGCACTAGTAGCAACAACGACAATATTAGACAATAATGTCATTTTAACCTATTTGTTCTAAACCCGTCGTTAATTAAGTTAACTTTTATACTAATAATAATGTAGGATAAGTTTATTTTATCGCTGCTGTGAAAAATTATTTTATCGTATGATAACATAATTAAATTAAAACATGATAACTTATGTTTAATTACCACCTAACAAGACATATTTTTTAACGTTTGGCTGGTATGGTCTTGATGGTTTGATCATGGTATTTTGTTTGATAATCCAAAAAGAATGCTCGAGAGGTGGATTCTAATGCAACATTAATTTACAGGAAGAAAATATACGTATATAATTTGCTATTCATTCTCACATCTAATTATTTACCATCTATTTTTAAGTCGTTTATTGTAAGACTCAATTAGAATTGAGTGTTCTTTTCCCCCCTATCAATAGGTGTGATAATTAACTTATTGGCAAGCTTTGCATTGAAGACAAACATATAAAAATTAGAAGCTGATCGTTTGAAAGACAAACTTCTGAAAGCATCAAAGCCAAAAAAACATCTGATTAACTTTCAGATGTATACATCATATTAGCTAAACGGCAACATCACTGTGTTAAAGCCAAACTTGTCGATCTTAAAAATATTAACGACCCCCTAGATAAATATGTTGAAGATGATCACCTAATCCTAACTAACATGGAAAAATAAATAAAGAAATATAAGGGAAAAGAGCACTGATATTAAAAAAAAAAAATCAAAGTGGTCCAACGCCAACTCATGTCTCATGCTAACAAGCGAGCATTAATTTTTCTTTTGTTTTTAGTTTTTCATATTATTGTATTAATTAATGGGCAGGGCCTTCCCAACAATAAGCAGTAGTATAATCACATTTGTATAATAAACCTTTGAAGCATTAATTTTGAGAGTTTGAACTAAAAAAGAAGAAAGAAACCAAAACAACAATTGATATATTTTTTTTTATTTCAATGTTGTACAATTTTTTTTCCTTTGGAAGTAAACGAGAAAGAAAGTCTCCTCTTTTTTATATAGAAAAAAATGTTAAGGAAAATATGTAAAAAATATAGTGTTGATAACGTTGTATTTAAACTTAAAAGTCTCCATTTTATTAGTTTTTATCTTTTACTACAAATTAACATTTTATAGACTAATATTTATTTGTCACAAAGTTTGTAGTCCTACCATACATTAATTTATTAATACTATATAATTGCTACTAAAAGTAAATAATATTTTAGGATGAATGGCAACGAAAGTTAATTATATGTAAGCAAATTATGGCTATTGGGGATTGTTTTTCTGCAAAAACATGGAAATGAGTAGGCGATGTAGCGCAGGTTTTTTTTCTATTTTAATTCAATATTTTCCATTTTTTAAACAATAAAAATCTGATGTGATGATTTTAATGAAAGGGTATTAATTTAAATAATTAATTATTACAAATGGTTAATATTTGTGAGTTTATTCTCTAATGTGCGGACTCTACATGAGAGAAGTCCATTTCCAAGAACCCCTTCTTTTTGCCATTTTATGTTTGGTCAATTAGCTCTCGAGTTTACGTCAAAACAAAAAATTAGCTCTCGGGTTTAGTACAAATCCAAACACAATGGTATACATAAAAATGGGCTTTTCGTTTTTCTTTTGTAAGTTTATGCCCACCCTGCTGCAGTGGACCTTGATTTTATTTTGGATCGGTAAATCGGGAGCAAAAGAAAACTCAAGTAGAATATGTTAGCAACACTAAAATAACGTATGACATCAAAGGCACTAAATCACTCAAAGATACCAACAATAGTTAACATAAATTATAACGGGGTTTGTATTTGTTTAATTAAGTGGTTCAAAATTTAAATCTTGATTCATGTTTTGATATGGTTATGAACACAAGAAAAGGGAAAAGGAACAACCTAACTTGGCTAAGAACCTTCAAAAAGAGAGAAAGATAAGGAATGAAACTTATATTATTTTCTGCTGCTCCTTAGTACAAATCAAGCGCTATTTATAAGCTTCATACAATGATGAAATAAAGGAAATATATGAAAGGAATAACAGAAAGCAGTGGGATGCAGTAACAGTAACAGGATGCATGGCATGCAAACGAAGCTTCCACCAATGAAGGCCTACCAACTCAGCTGATGGGTATCTTCAGTAGCGCTTTGAGGGTTAAGGGCTTGCTTCAATAAACTATGTGGAGAGGAGAATACACATTTTGTGTACACATAATCCTATTAATCACTCATAATTTTTACGAAAACTACTTCGTAGACAAAATCACCAAATTGGGTCCTTTTTACAAATTAATTATCAAAATGGGTTTGTTTCATTTTTATTTACCAAGGGGATTTGTTATTTTACTACAAAGCGCTTACCTGAGAGGCGTGTTCCAGCAGAACGCGACACGTGGCGTGACTTGACAGGACGATGAGACAGGGGTGGAAGTGGTGGCCTGCCAGACGCGACCACTAGCGGTGGCCTGTCAGGCGCTACCAGTAGTGGTGGGGCCCTAGGCGCGACCACTAGTGGTAGCCTGTCAGGCACGTCCACTAGTGGTGGCCCAGGCACGTCCCTCTTTCCTATAAAACCTCTTCCCCTCCGTTGAAGCGCTTTATACCGGTTAGAATTACTCTAAATAAATTAAATTACTGTCACAACAATTTCCTACTTCGCACACTTATGACGCAAAACAATCGGCATTTATTTTTAATGTCTATGTATAAATTTTGGCTATTAAAAAAATATACCAACAACATCAATAATTATGAGTTTAACTAATAATAATAATAATGTGCTAGACATAAAAACTACTACGATAAATCATTATTGTCATCAACAAACAAATATAACATAATTATAACCAAAAATTAAATTATTAAGTTACCAAAAATTACTAATTATCACACAAAAAATATAAACAAAATTACTATTTTATTTTATAGTTCGTGTCAATTTGTTTATGCACCTACAAAATATAATCATTATTATCATCAATAAAATAAATATTAATTAATGCTATAATGTATCGAAGATAAAAAATGTTTACTAGTTTTGAGCAAAATTTTTAACCGGTATAAAGCGCTTCAACACACTCAGCTCACTTCAACGTTTTTGTGTGAAAATGAAACGGAGGGGAAGGGGTTTTATAGGGAAGAGGGACGTGCCTGGGACCCACCACTAGTGGACGCGCCTGACAGGCTACCACTAGTGGTCGCGCCTGGGACCCCACCACTACTGGTAGCGCCTGGCAGGCCACCATTAGTGGTTGCGCCTGGCAGGCCACCACTTCCACCCCTGTCCCATCGTCCTGTCAAGTCACGCCGCGTGTCGCGTTCTAGTGGAACGCGCCCCTCACATAAGCGCTTTGTAGTAAAATAACAGACTCCCTTGGTAAATAAAAATGAAACAGACCCATTTTAATAATTAATTTATAAAAGGAACCCAATTTGGTGATTTTGCCCTACTTCGTACCAATATGAAAAGAACGTAACCAATTTTAATATAATTATTTCCAAACTGGTAAATAAGGTTGGAGTGTACCTTAACCCAAAGAACCAGGAATGTTTATGATCCATACCATTCCATTAAATTTTTTTATTTTTTTTACAAGAGATTGTTTTAAAGAAACTAAACTCAAATATATTTTAAGGATGGATACAAGTTATACTTCAGATTGTCAAAACCTAGTTTAATATCTTATATTCTTTTTAAAAATTATAATTCTTTATCAATTATATATTAATAATATAACTTCTTAGCTTAATAAATAATGTTTTGTATGACATGATATTATACTATATTAATATTATTTATTTTTGAAATATAGTGTACAATATACATATATATATATATATATATATATATATATATATATATATATATATAATAAATATATACTGCTTTAATTCTTCAATTTATATATAATATATCATTAAATCAGATTGACTTTATTATTTTCTATATATTAGATCTTTTTTTAGGTGAATCATTATATCTTAATCAAATGGGATTTGGGTTTAGATTTAAATAAATAATTCTATTGGGTAAAGATACCATCCCATGACCACCCATACGTAAGTTATAATTTTCAATTACTAGTTAACTATATTTCCACGTTTCATTATACGATTATCAAATATTGTTCAATAAAATTATATTAACAAATATTAACTAATGTTTT
Source organism: Glycine max (assembly GCF_000004515.6). Lineage (NCBI taxonomy): Eukaryota > Viridiplantae > Streptophyta > Magnoliopsida > Fabales > Fabaceae > Glycine > Glycine max. Next base: position 46,279,288 of record NC_016089.4, on the reverse strand, counting down.
AAGCATTGTAAAAAAAATATTTTCATCCTATCATAAATTACCCTACATAATAAAATTGTTATTTTCAAAATAATTATTTTAAAAATTATATTTAAATTATTTTTAATTAATTAACAATATAAAAATCTTTACAACGATAACTTAAGAAAATTGAACCACAATAAGAATTCTTTATTAAAAAATGTTTATTATTTCAGAAATATATAAAAAATTATTTTTTTGTTTAGTTTAAAGACCATGAGTTTCTCCTAACTAGTAATTTTACTCACAATAAGTAATTATTATTGATCTAAAAAATTTTTACACACAATAAAAATTAAATATAAATTTTTTTATTAAATAAATCATTATGAACATAATTATTGTGTCAATCCTTAAGTTAAAATCATTGAATATATACTTTTTAAAAGTAAATAAAAGTATTTATAAAGCATATTTAATGTTCTTTTATCGTTACTTTTAAAACTAATTAAAAAAAACTATTTTTTTCATGTTTCATAGATACTCCAAAATATAAAGAGGTGCAATATATAGATAACAACATAATAGATAGAAGATATTCTATTACGATATTCAATATTTAATGATACTTCATTGAAAGATATATAATTGAAGCCACTGTACTGTCCCGTCAATATCGGCATGGCAGAGTTGGACCCCAGTCCCTAGAGTAACTGACACAAACTCTGAATTCCTGATTGAAAGCTAAAGTAAAAAATAAGTGTCTAAGTGACACTTCTCTAACTTCAAAATCAATCCAATAAATAAATGGAGCATATGATATACATCTCATTATTGTGGTCCTCTCATTTTTCCCTTTCACTTTCACTCATCCAAAATTCAAACCTTACTAGACTAACACTAGCATGACAAATTAATGAATCTCTCACACAAAACATAGATGGCTGAGAAGATCAAACAACACGGTACCTATCCAATGGATCTTTGAAAAGGATGCGTTCATGGTAAACTCTCCAAGCATAGTCCTCAAAGTCAAAAGAGTTGAACACCCTCTTCTCTAGTTCTTCATCACCACCATCATTGTTTTCTTCTTCTTCCCCTTCAATTTCTTCTTCCTTTTGGTCCTTGTTGCATGTTACCTTGGGAAGGAGTGGAGCCACTCTGCTATCTGTAGGAAGAGTTATCAGCAATGACATTGTTATGCAGCGCGAACCATTTTCATCTCCCACTGTAGCCATTGGTCTACCTCTCACTTTCTTTAACTTGCCATTGCTCCACACCTACACAGTGCAATTGATTAAATTCATATAGTAGCATCACCCCTAAGAATAGGATTAATGTAATGTGCTCTTAAAAATAAAATAATTTATAAAAAAAGATACATGATAGTATGATACAAAATAGAACAAATAATGAATCTTTATAACTTTTTAAGAAATATTATGAAACCACCTACGCCAAAAAACTAAGGCACAACACACACACAAACTGACAAACACTTATGGGGCACTATATACAGTATGATTTTTTTTTCCTCCATATGAAATTGAAATCATCTTCTAATCTTAGTAAACGATGATGTGTGGTGTACCATTTGTCATTTGAGATTTGAGGCTTTTGCCTCGTCCAGTTTTTCTTGGGCGAATTGAAGATTTTTCTACTTTAGGCCACATCCCAATGAAAAATGAAGAACAGACACACCCCGACATAGGGACTTTGCTACACAGTACATTATGTAAGAAGGGGGCCCAACCAACATAAATTATCTGCAGGATCAAAATCAAAATTTGCATGCCCAAATGAATGACTGAAAAGAACAATGGTTGTTTTACTTTATACATATACGTAATAAAATATTTTAATTATAACTTCATTATCATTCTTAGAAATACAAAAATAATGTAGAATGACATCACCCAAACCCAAATAACATTTCTCTCGTTTATCGTGTGACCCAACAACTAAAAGAAGACTCTATACTCAAAAAAAGGGTTTATTAATTAATTTGTTTGCACTTTACTGTTTTGACATTTATGTAAATAAAATCCCAAAAAAAAAATCTAACAATTGTTAAGCCGTCTAAAATTCTTTCCACGACAGAATTTTTCTAACAATTGGTAAACCGTGATAAAAAAATTTGTTGTTCCATATATTTTGTAGCGATCATGACAGCTACGCTGTCAACCATGTTTGTATGACTGTAAACATAAGGAACAAAACACATTAAATTTATTTGTACTAAAACTTACAATGTTTACATATAGAATTAAAATAATAAAGAAGTATAAAAACAAAAATAGACTCATTCATATAATTAATAATGTCTTTCTCATTAGGTGAAATCACATAGTTCAAATAAAACATGATTATAGTTCGGTTTGTCTTTTCAAACCTTGTTCAAACTTCAAATTATTCATACATATGCCAAAATCAAACAATACATGCACCTGAGGGACAATAGAGTAATTACAAGTCATAAATAATTTTATATTAGCCACATCATTACATAACAAACTGACAATCTTATACAAACTTTTTCAATTTTCCCCCAAATCATGTCACTAACTAGGAGAAAAATAAATAAATAAATAAACAAACAGTTTCAAAAGCAAGATCAAACAACAAAATTAACAAATATCCACAAGACGTAAAACAAACAAGATACAGTAATTAACACGCCACAACCAGGAAGTGATGTTATATTTGCAGTTAAAAATATTCGATATATGTTATAAAAATAAAATAAATACAGAAACAATAGTTCTTAATTTATCGGTAAAATAATTTTTGACTAAAAGGTAACTTAAACCAAACATGTTCTAGGTTTGAATAAAAAAATTAATTAATTAAAAATAATAATTTACCTGAGCAATGTCACCAAAAGTGACCAAAATGGAGTCCACGTGTGGCAGCACAGAAACCCATCCCGAATCCGACAGCAATGAGTATTTCTGATTCCTTATCTGGTACTGCAGCCCGATTACAAACGGGTAAAACCCACCCGATTTGTTTCCGGGCAGAGACTCCGAAACCCACATAACCGAACATACCCTGGTCGGGTCATCACCCAGCGGGTTCTCACACCCCAAGTCTTTTGTTAACTCATCAACGATCATTAAACCCAGCTTCTCCAGTTCACGCGCGAACTTGCGCAGGGAAAAGAGTGCCAACTCGCTCGACTCGGTAGAGCACGCCGAGTCGAAGCGGAACGAGTCGGCGACCCCGTCTTCGTCTTCATCTTCATCGTTTCCGTAGCCAAGAGGCCAGTTTTTGGGGAACAAGGACTGCTTCTGGTCTTGCGAAAGGTCGAATAGTGCCAGCGCTTCTGACTCGGCCGAGTTGGCGAGTTCGGAGGGGACTGAGTGATCGGTGAGTTGCGCGTAACCGAGTTTGGAAACGCAGGAGAGGACGTCGTTAAGGGAGAGGCAGGGAGGACACGTGGCGGCTGCGGAGGAAGGCGAGGGGAGGCGCGTGGGGAGGGAGAGCGTGGGCGGGAGGCGCTGGAGGAGGCGCGAGAGCGCATCGGCGGCGTCGGATGAGGACATGATGTTGTCATGGTGCGCCGCCGGAGTTGGCGGCGGAGCTGAGGTGGCGCCGCCGAAGAGGTCTGAAGACGCCATTACGTGAGAGAATAATATTATAATAATAATAAAAATAGAGTGAAATTCTGGGACCCTGTGGGTTGTTCTTATATAGGGCTCGTTGTTGTGGTGAATGTCCGCGCGTGCGAAATATGGGGAACAAAGGACGATTCACACGTGTGATGGGCCCGTTTCCATTTCCATTTTTCACAACGTCTGATATGGTTTGTTCGCTAATGATTCATTGTTCAAAATGAGACAATTTAGTTAACAATGTCGGAGTTGGCACTTGGCAGGCAATATAACACAATATTGGGATCTTTTTTTAATGCATTTATTGCTGAATGTTGCTTATAGCAAGATCATAAAAAGAAAAATTAATTCTTGCAGATTCTTATTTAGCGTAATTAATTATATTACTAGTATCTCTCTTCCATAACTGTAAAATTTTAATTTTTTTAATAAATTATTAATGTTTTACAAATGTAAAATCTTATTAATTAATTAATTAATTTTTAGATTATATTCTTATTTAACAATTATTATAATAGTCATTTTTTATTGTACCCCCTAATCTCTATTGGACTGAGTCCAATGGGCCGATCACATCTAATCTGATAGGTTTTATGCTAACTATTATGGTTATATCGTATTTCATTGTATTTTACTCGAATTATATTTTATTTATGTGATTTGTAGAGATAAGACATTATTATATTTTAACTTAATTAGAAAATCTTATATAATTCACACCTCAATGAGTAGCAGTAAAATACACTTCTACTCTCTTCGGTGGAAAATCTCTAACCTTATGGAAATTTGTAGATATTAGTGCTAAGTGTACAAATTTTGGTGGGCAACACTAGGAACAGTACAACAATTACACTACAATTGGTCATAAAGAGATCAATGACTCAATCCACCAACTCATCTGATCCAATTAGATCTTTGTGAATTGGATTATATCATTAGATTGAGTTGGTTTTAATTTAATGAAAATCAATTATAATTAGATTGGATGACGGATTTAGAGTTTTGGATTCGACCAAAACCCAACCGAATCTATATAAGTTACTATATATTGAAAACCCTAAGCTTGGTAAACACTAAGCACTACACACACTATTATGTTTTGATGATTATTGTTAACTTATTATGATTAATGATTACTATTGACTTAAGTATTTTGAGTTATAAGATAATACTATGTGTTATGATTATTGTTAACTTAAGTATTTTGAGTTTTAAAACAATGTTATATCTTATTATTATTGAATTTTATTATTAATTATTGTTTATCATATGAATAGTATTTTTTTTATTTTCCGTCAAATAAAATATTTTACTATTTTTTTAGTTTGATGGTTTTTTTAAATTTTTTTTCCAAGACTTAAGGTGACAAATTTTTATTGGATAAATCAAATAATCAATCCAATCCAATTTAAATAAAGTTAAATTGGATTGGGTTGAAAAAATGAAAGTAAACCCAATCAAATTCAACCCAATTAAATTTGATTGAATTTGGTTAAAAAATAAATAAAACTCGACTCAACCTAGATTACTTACACCTCCTATATTTACTACTTACAAAACTTTAATGCTCAAGTACAAAAATATGAGTTAGATGATGAATACGAAACATATTAAAAAAATATTATTTATCAGAAGTTAGACATTTTAAATATTATAAAGGAAAAAAAATTCAACCCCTTTAATAAACTTTTGAATCCGTTTCTATGTAGACCTATAATTTATTCCATATTTATTTTAATTTATTTTGGAAAAATAGTTACTCTCTTAACTTATTGAAATAACTTAAGGAAAATAATTAACCCTTAAAATTTAAAATTTCTAAAATAAACATTTATATCTTCCCATCTAATATTTTTATTTTTGCTAATTCTATTTAAATGTAGTTATGTGCTTTTATATAACTTTTGATATTTTATTTTGTTTATAGGATACTTTTATTGATTTTTTTTACATGTCACATTTGATCGTTGATGTGGGTAAGATCTTGTTTAGTAACTCTTTCATTTAATCAATTGTTTAAATAAGTTGAATGTAACTTGGTCGTTTTGGTTTATAGAGAATCCTGCCATACATACTACAGACTAAGAGCCTATATATTGGTTTCGACTTGAGATTTTTATATGTGGATGCTATGGAGAGTGGAGATAGTGCAAACCCACACTTAATTTGAGTTATGCATGCCAGTAGATGTATTCATGTAACATGCGTTATTGAATCACTCAACCTTGGAATTTTGTTGGCCACATTAGTCAAACGCTTTCATTCCATCAAATTGTTTAAATAACTTTTTTAATTATAATTATAATTATAATTATGACTTTTTATGTTTAATTATAAATATTTTATGCTTGATTAATACACGTATATAACTAAAATTTATTAATCCATAATATATTTGTTTGACATCATGTATGTCATGACATTATGCTTGTGCAACATGTCATCAACATAATTAATTTTTAGGTTCGTTTTGATTTTGTCCTTTAACTTTCTATTAATTGAACTTAGTCGCGTAACTTCTGTTTTTATATCACGTTAATATTTTTGTTATAGTTGCATTAAATTTTGATGAAATCTCGATCGCCAGAAATTGATCTGTTTTTGTCTTTCAATAATTATTGAAAATGATTGAGAGGTTCCTCTAAACACTAGATTGTGACCAACATATATCAAAATTTTGTGTGATTTCATTAAATTCAATAAGAAAACGATGAAGTGTGGAGATTAAGAATCATTTTCGTTAAATCAGAATTCGTTTTTCCCCATTTTTTCTTAATATGGAAGATCTATTTTGATAGTTGTTAATGATATATTTTACTTAGATCATTATGAAATCTCTATATTCCAGTAAATACTAATAATTGATTTATTTTTTTAGGGCTTCTAATCATTAACCTTAAATAATTTATAAATTATATGATACTTTATTTTATCAATTTATTTCAAAATTTAGTATACCATCTAAAATATAAACGTCCTACTATTGCATAATTCTTTTTATTTTATTATTATTAACCTTATCTTATATTAAAATATGATTGTATAATCTTATCAAAGTAATATGTTTGGTATGATGTCTACCAGTCAGTGTTCATAAACTAAATTATCGGGAAAAAAAAAGTGTTCTTAAACTAAAGAGACACGAGACAAGGAACAGTGGAATAGACAGGGCTTAATTATTCAAGTGCAATGGAGAATATGTTGATTGAAACGATGAGTCTAACCCAGCATGTTCGTTATTTTATGTTTGGCAGATTTTGCATAGTTAAATAATGTGTCTGTGGTTGCATAGAAAAATGGTAGCTTTTGAAGGCATGCAGGTTAGGGCTGATAGTTAGTGGCAGCCTTGTGCCCTTTTGTGAGGAAAGATGCGCCTCTCGTGGCAGCAAGCAGGCCATGGACAAAGGTGGTAGTTATTGGACAGTTGGACAAAGGCATTACTGTTTGTTTATTTACCCTTTTTTTTTTCATTTTTATTAAACTCTTTGTAGCTTACAAAATTAATTTCCTCACTTCTAGTTTAGGGTTTAATAAAAATTAATAATTACAATTATTTAAACACACCTTAAACTTTTTCTTTTTTTCTTCTGAAGAATGCCTTAAACTTTTACTTATTTTATGCTCAATTCAACTTAATAACCTCACCTGCAACTCACTCAACTCAATGAATCATGAGGTCGAAAACAAACCAAAAAAATATCCTATGGTCAAATCTACTTCCTCACCGATATGCATATTAGAGGCCACCAGGCACCAATTCTTTCTGGCTCGAACATTTAGTCCTTGCAAGTGAAATCAGCTTTGCTTGTGGAGCCTTCTCATCCATTGTAGTTCCATCATTCCAGCCACCTATTCTCCGTCTCCTAATACTCCTATCACAACATAATTGAATTAACTTTTATTAAATATATTTCTTAATGTATAAAGTACCAACTTTAAAAGTATATTGAAAAACAAAAAATCAATATACAGAAGTTTGCTCAATCTTAAATTATCACTAATTAGTTCAAATTATCTGATATATAGCATGGGTCTCATTTGGATTCCCAATATAATGGAACTTGTTTACTTAAATGGCACGTAAAGAATATGATTTGATAAAGTACAAATTCATCACGGTGCATTAATATTATGTGATAATTTCATAAACATGCAGTAACATCGTCCCTAATTACCTAAATTGGATAGGTGCAAGCCATTTTTTTTTATATAGAACCATTTAATTCTTCTAAGAATAAGATCTTTTTTTAAATATGAAAAAAGATCAACAAGTCTATAAAGTGAAAAAGTAAATATATATTTAGTTAATTTAAATTAAAATGTTTTATACAAACTTAACTATTCTTTAAACTCTTTTTAAAAATTGAAAATGTAAAAAAAATAATTTAAAATTAACATAAAAATGATAGCAAAATATTTCCATTTAAGTTTTCTTGCTCACTCGACTTTCATACTTCTCAAGATATAACTAGTGAGAGTTAGTGTAAGACAGTACGAGTTAGAAATGTTTCTTTTTTTTTTAAAAAAAAAAAATCTTACACTTTATACTTAATTATCAATCAGAAAAAAATAACTACAAGTCAAAGTGTTTTATCACTTTTTTAGGCAGAAAAAACACTCTATATTGTTTTGTAAATTATATTTTGTCAAAAAGTTATAATAAATTTTCTTAAATTTTTCCTTATAAAACTTCTTTGTTAGTTTTTTTTTGTTATTATGTACTATTGTTATTTATTTGTTTTATCTTTCTAAATACTATAATTTTTTTATTTAACCACTTTAATTAATATCAATTTTCTATTTAATATCTATTTTCAAGAGTATGTAAATACTTAATTGACAAATAAAAAAACTTAAGCAAAACTTAAATTACAACATTTAAAACTGAAAGATAAGATGTAAAATTATCATGTACAATAAATTTATTATTTTCTTTAATAATTATTTTAAGAATCATATAAAGAATAATTTATCAAATAAATTATTAGTTTGAATAATATTAGACTTGATCAGAATGGTATTGAGTTTGAAAAATAACAAAATTAATGAATATTGTATATCGATAATATGGTAACTAAAAGAAAAATATCCAGAATAATTTCTAGTTAATTAGTAGTGCAAAAAATTATATTAAAAATGTATATCTAACATTTAAAAAAAAACAAAGACATGTTTAATTTATTTCTAAGAGGAGGTGGACAGAGTAAAGCAAAGTGCCTGCCTTCTATGGGCCCTAGTTAACCTTCGAATTTGTTGCGCTGGTAATACTTGGTGTTTCGGAGATCAGATTCGCAAAACTCCTTTGAAGGTTGAAATCTAACGGTCCACGTAACCCTCCAGGCTTCGCATCACCGTCCATTTCGATGAGGAAAAAATCGGAAGAAGCAGACGTGCACGATGCACCATACTGGTGATACACACGGCACCTGAAGCACTGCACGAAGAAACAGAAAATCGGAATACAAATTTGGGCAGCAGAGAGAGGAAGCCAACAAAAGCCAGAAGCTCTTGGATTGGATCATCCTCAACAATGTTCTCTCGATTCTTTAACAAATCTCCACCGCAGCAACGCCCTCAGGTACCTGCTCGATTTCCGCCATGAACAAACGCTGTTCACGCTCATTGCAGATGCTAACATCTTCGATTTTTTCTTGCGGTTACGAATAATGCTAGGGAGCCTTTTGTTTTTTGTTTTTTTTTAATGATAATAATAGTGCATTCGTAGAAGTTTATTTATATATGAACGCAAATCCTGAAGCTGACGTTGTTTCTGAACATTTTTCGCGCCGTTCAGCAACAGGACGTGGCTCAAGAGAGTTTTCCGTCGGGGAATTTTGATCCACGTGTTGTTCTTCACTATGGCGTTCCATCTAATGCGTCTATTCTCGCTTTTGATCACATTCAACGTCTATTAGCAGTGGGAACACTGTGAGTTATTATTGGCTTTGCTTTGGAACAACGCGTTCTGTTCATGTTTTCTGCTATATTGGAATTCTCCGTTTCCAATGATACCGAAATGAAATTTCACTAGTTAGAAAACTGTTTATGCAGTATATAGAGATTCATGCTATTGGAACTAGCTTGTAATACGTTATGCACTTTTTTATTTTAAATGTTATTAAAGGGAATTTTTATGTTTTATTATGTTCATTTGAAATTGTATTTTCAATTGTTTTACTTTAAAAATAAAATAAAATCCATGTTTCATTATTCCTTTGTTGTGATGATTGAGGAGTAGCGTAGATGTAGTACATTAGTTATTAGTTATTATTATTATTACTACTTTGTGGTATTGAGAGCTAGACAGTTTTGCTATGGAGGTTGCTAGTGCCTAGTGGCTATTTGAGCTGACTCTGGCATTTTCTTCCCTCCTGTAGTGATGGAAGGATGAAGGTGTTTGGTGGTGACAATATTGAAGGGACTCTTATCTCTCCCAAGCAAGCATTCTTCAAAAATTTAGAGGTTTGTCATTTTGGATCCATGTTGAAACTTGAAACTAAAGAGTAATGTGTGTCAGTCATGTAATCTCATATTGGTTATTACCTCGTTAGTGTGTGTTATTTTTTCTTTGAATATTTGCATCTCTGGAATCCATGTGTATGTGGTGATGTGTGTCAGTGTGTGTGTGATGTGCATTTGTGTGTTTATTGATCTAATGTTGTACATCTATTAAACTTTAGAAGTTCAATGAAATGATTTTGAGGAACTTCATGAATAATATTATATCTTTTCTCACAGTTCTTGGAAAATCAAGGTTTTCTTGCCAGCGTCTCAAGTGATAACGAAATACAGGTACCTTACAAGTGTAGTGGGGTTCTTTTAAACTGTCTATGACCATGCACCCTCCATATAAGCTTATAATTCTTTTTGGGTCTTCCATATGAGATCTTTTAAACTGTCTATGACCAGGCACCCTCTGAATATGTGTAATAATTTTTGCAGTAAAATATGTTTTTGGTATCTCAAAATATTTCGAAATTCAGTTTTAGTTCCTTAAAAATTTAATACGTTTTTAGTCCTTACATTTTAACAGAAACACTTGTTTTTATTCTTGATGAGGGTCTAAAACCGTATCACTTTGGTAAATATAAAGATTAAAATGTATTAAAATTTTATAGAGACTAAAACCAAATTTTGAGATAGTTTGAGGGACCAAAAATGCATTTTGCCCTTTTTTTTGGGTATTCCATATGAACTTTGTTTCCTTGGATGCTTTTGTTTTTTTTTAAAATGGTTAACTTTTATACCTAGTTTTTTCCCCCTTACTCTCATTTTCCCCTTTCCTCAGTTTCATTCACTAGCCAGCTCAGTATGTTTCTGATAATGGCAGGTTTGGGATTTGAAAAGCAAACAAATTGCTTCTGCCTTGCAGTGGGAATCCATCATAACTGCTTTCTCTGTTATTTATGGCACCAGTTACATGTAAAATTCTTGTGCAGATGATATCTGCATTTGCATGCTACTTGTTCTAATAAAATATTGGTAAATGGGTTTATAACATTTTTGCCCTCTTAATGAGATTCAGGTATATTGGAACTGAGCATGGGATGGTATATGTGTTGATGTTCGATTCTGAAGACAGAAAAATTAAAATATTACCCTATTATGTTCCCACAAATGTCATATCTGGCAAGTACTCGCTCTTGTAGTTCACTTATACCAATTTGAGTTGGAATCAATCATGACTAGTATTTTTGTAGCAGACAAATTAAAGATGCGTTGACTTTTTTATTGGTTTGAATTTTGGTGTGTGGTGACTGGTGAGAGAAATTTTCTGTTCCAAATTTCTGATTAAGATATAGGGCAACTTTTTCTGGATGCAGATCATAACCCATTAACCACAAATTTTGAAATGACCTCGTGGTTGTGTACACAAGAAATGTTGTTATTGCATGCTTGGTGTAATCTATCAACTTTCTTGACATGAGTGATGTGTGTCACCCAGACAGATCTTGAGTTTAGGGTTGTAAGTATTAAAGTATATAATTATTCCTGAAATTTTGTATAAATGCATATGCTCATATACAGGATCTAATATTCTTTTTTGACATTCTGCTAATATCCATGCATGTTTACTTGTATAAATATGTTCTACACCCACTTGACTCAAAAGTTTAAGTAGTTAGGGGAAGACGTAAGAATTTATTTATTTTTGTCTTGAAAATCCCTTAATGCAAAATTCATTTGGGCTTCAGCTGTAATTAAAGCATGGATTCACAACTACCTTATAAAAAAAAAAAAACTTCGTACCCCATTGCCCAGAGGCTCTTCGCTATGCGAATCCATGGGGGAGGGATATATTGTACGCAGCCTTATGGTTTATTCAAAGAGGCTTTTATACTAGATTAAGGAATCACTTGATCATAAAGTGTAAAAGCTTTAACTATTAGGTAAAGAATTATTTGGAGTTTTAGGTTATTGGTGTTGTTCTTCATGGGCGATTTTCTTGTGTACTTGTTTAAATGTTTTCATACATTGTACCACATTGATGCTTTATAAATTGCTCTTGATCTTTATTAATCAACTTGTGAACATCTTCGATGAAATTTTCTTATTGGAGCAGATTATTGTTGGTATTAATGGTATGCCATAAATGTTACATAAGTTCCTACTTCGTAGCCATAAGCATGTTGTTAATGTCTAATTTAGATTGTCTTTTTTCACTTGGGTAATAATACAGTTTCTCTAAGTCTAACATCTAACTTGTTACAAAATATTGTTCACCTTTGCAGAAGCGGTTGGGATGTCGCTTGATCATGTTTCAGTTGTCAGAGTTCTCCATCAACCTTCTTCTAATGGAAAAAGGCAGGACAGGAACATACTTGAAAGTTTCTCTAATTGATGTCCCTATGTTCTATGAAGGATATGTGAGACATGAGTTTTAGGCAATTTTGCATCTTTGTCTAGGCTAGTTGATCTTTCTATTAAATAGTCATATATTTGGGCATTTTCTAAATCATGAGTGGGAGTAAGTTTGAGTTTCATAATAGGACCAAATGTTCTTATGCAATACTATTAATTTGAGTTTTATAACCATAGGACCAAATGTTCTTATACAATGAAGTTTGAACGCAGTATATGCAATACTTTAGCCATGTTTTGGGGGGAAAGTAAAGTTTTATTCACTACTGTTGTGTGGCAATGAATTATACTTATCCAATTCAAATTCAATTTTAATTGCTTGTAGTTTCTTCTTGTTTGAAATATACTACATGGAGAATAAACTCAATACAGATGTAATTCAACATGAAGTTTCTTGTTTCAAATTCACTGCTAATTGGTTGTAGTCTGTTGAAAACATCGTCACAAAATTAATTTATGATGTGTTAACATTCATTGACATATATCTAAGATACACTGTTATACACATGTACAAAGTAACATAGATATGTTTTCATAAAGCTTAAGGGAACTTAACTTTTGTATAATATGTATGGCATGTTCATGTATTAGTTGATTTACTTGAAATTGTCATTTTGCAGACTGCTAATTGCATACGAAAATGGTTTGATGGTACTCTGGGATGCTTCTGAAGATCGAATTGTTCTCATTAGAGGCCACAAGGACATCAAATTGAAGAGAAAAATAGTGACTAGTTATCCAAATGACTCTAGGGTTCAGCTTTCTGATGATAAATTAGACCATGAAGAGGAGGATAAGGAGATAAGCTCTGTATCTTGGGCATCTAATGATGGATCGGTGGTTGTTGTGGGTTATGTAGATGGTGATATAATGTTTTGGGATTTGTCAACTGCTGACTTTCCCCCTGACCAACAAGTTGAAAGATTGTCAAACAATGTTGTCAAGCTTCAATTATCATCAGCTGATAGAAGACTCCCTATTATTGTTCTACATTGGTGTGCCAATAATAGCGGGGGGAAACTTTTTGTCTATGGTGGTCATGAGATTGGATCTGAAGAAGTTCTAACAGTAAGCTTCATAGGCATACTAGCTATTTGACATTGACGTTTTAATAGTTACTGTAATAATTGAAAACATGATTTCATCTATCATGACGTTAACATTTGCAAGAGATTATTCTTAGATAAGAAAAAAATTCCTTTGTTTTGGTTATGATTGTAGAATATAATAACAGCAAAAAAAAATAAAGTCATAATAATGAGTGCCACAAGTTCAAGTTGTCACAAGATCCTACCTTAACAGGTAGTCTTGTGAATGTTTTGGAGGAAGTTTAGTTGAAAGAAGTGAGCTGGAGACAAAACTCTTGTGTTCAGTGGGTTAAGGGTGGAGATTGGGCGAGGTGGCCTCTTGGTAGGAGAAGCAAGAGTTTTCTCCCAAAGGTTGAAGAGGTTAGAAGAAACATTGTCTAGAATCTATTCTCACTTTGAGAATGTTTCTGGCTTTTAAGTTCCGTTGTTGAAAAAAAAATAATGTACCCTAGTGTCCAGAGGCCCCTTGCTATGCGAAGTATGGTGAATGGTCATTGTATGCAGCCTTGCCATTGCATATGCAAAGAGACTGTTTTCGGATTTGAACCCACGACCAAATGGTCACCAAGACACAACTTTACCGTTGTGCAAGGATTCGCCCTCTTTTAAGTTCCTTTGTTAAAAATGACCAATTTCAGATCCTCCATTGAAGGATTAGATTGTTCAATTCCTACCAAACAAATCACACTAAAAAAGAAAAAAAAATCAAATTGTCCTAGATGAATATCATAAATATTGGTCTGTCCTTCTTCTTTATTCTCTTGGTGCTTTGCTTTTGTTATAAGCACTCAACATACATCTAATCATCCTGATAAAGTTGTATTGCCTATTGAAAAGAAAAGAAGAAAACAGGTTTATGCGAACTTGTGGAGAAACACTGTTCATCCTCCTTGCATTGTTACTTTATTTTTATTTATGAATAACTATTTTTGTTGAAACTTATTGTTGCTACAATTAGTATTTCACTTGTGCTACATTAAATTTGAAAATTGAGCATGTCATGTTGGCAGTGTCAATGGCCTATTAAGTTTTCATAAATTTATTTTATGTAGCTAATTAATGCGTAATATGACCCTTTCATGTTTACAGGTTCTGAGCATTGATTGGTCCTGTGGGATTGAAAATCTTAAGTGTACTGACTGCATAGATGTTACACTTCACGGTTCTTTTGCTGATATGACTTTGTTATCTACTGATTGCCATACAGAAGGAGCTTGTAATATGCTATTTATATTGACCAGTCCTGGACAACTGGATCTTTATGACAATGATTGTTTGTCCTCTACAATTTCTCAGCAAGAAAAGAAGGCTTCTGTTCCCCCAGTGCTGTATCCCATCCTCATACCCACTCTTGAACCACACATGACAACAGCAAGGCTTGATGTGGTATGTCAAGATGTGAAGTCATTTAGAGCCCTGTTCGAGGTACTGCACATGCATTAGGTCTAAATTTCTTTTTCCATGTCTAGCTGTTAACCCTGTTGTTAAATGTTATATAATGTTAAGTTTGAGGCACCAACATCTTAATTTTTTTTTTTATAATTATACAATAAAGTTTGATTGTCACAACTCAACACTAATAGCAAACAATGTCTGTGTAGATTCTTGTAGCTGCAAAGCATCGTTCAATACAAAATAAAAAAAGTATTGGTATAAAGTGGCCTTTGACTGGTGGTGTTCTAGGTCAGCCTTTCAAAGAAAACCATCCTATCATTCAAGTATACATAGCAGGTTACCAAGATGGATCTGTTCGGATATGGGATGCTACATATCCTGCTTTTTCACTTGTTTATGACATAAAATCTGAGGTTAGCCATCAACTTATTATACAGTATGCAATCTTTTATCCTGTGATTGTATTGTATATTTATTGAAACTCATATTGGAGACACATGCTGGTCAATCATGAAAGAAAAAATATTTTTGCAACTGTCAGGTTAATGATATTAACATTGGCAATGCAAGTGCTCCTGTGTCAGCATTGGGTTTTTGCCCTGATACTCTACATCTTGCTGTGGGCGATGAAAGTGGTGTTGTAAGATTTATTAGTATTTAGCATCTTTCATTCTTTTCTTATTCAATAGTCTTGAATGCCTGGTAATTGTATCCTATGGGAATGAGTAGGTTCGTCTATATGGGCTAATAAGGAGTTCAGATGACTCCACTTTGCACTTCGTGACAGAAAATGGAACTGAAGGTTGGGTATTTTTTGTTTTCTATTTGAATTGCCATACTTATATTGTAAGCCTTATCAATAATAAAAAGGTACTTTGCTGATCTGCTCCCCAATTTCCATGGGGAAGTTAAATAGTTAAATTGACAATGACCTAAGTTACTTTTCATGCATCTGTTTATGCTAATAAGTGATTTGATATTTCTATTTTCTAATCTCGGATTTTAACCTGTTTTTATCTAAATGGGACAGTTCATAATACGCATAAAGGGGATGGACCTCATTGCAAAGCTGTGTTTTCCCTTCAAAATTCTGCTGTATACAGCCTACAGTTTGCAAACTTTGGAGGGAAGCTTGTTGTCGGATATGAACATGGGCAGGTGAGATCACTTGTTAATTCTTTTCCTTTTTGAAGGAAATGGTTTATTTGTTTTTGGTCACTTGGTCGAGTTGTTGAGTGGCTATTCTAATTAGACTAGCTTATATTTTTCTTATTCATTTTACAGGTGGCTATGCTTGATATCAGTTCATCATCAGTTCTGTTTGTTACGAAAACTGAATCTAACACTTCTTCGGCAGTTGTTTCTATGCATGCAAATTTTTCAGACAGCAGCTTAAACAAACCACTGGAATCTGTATCTGATATTTCTGAAAATCCTGGAATGGGACTAGTCTATGTTATGACAAGGGATGAACACTTTGTTGCAATAGATACCATGACAGGGAATATGGCTTGCAGTAGAACAATGAGCCCCAGCGTAAAATCAAATGTAATTTCAATGCACATTATAGGCAAGTATTTTGGATGAGAAAATTAAATATTATAATTTGTAAACAATTTTATTACTTATGTTGCTGTGTTATTTCAGATGGTAGTACTTCTGACCTATCTGCTGAAAAACTGACATCCACCTCACCTCAGAAGAGTGATTCAGGAATGCAAGCTAACATCCAATCTGAAAATGCACAAGTTGAAGATGAAAGTGCTGTTACTGTAGAAAATTCATATTTTGGACAGATAATATCAAACTCACTCATTTTACTTTGTTATGAGAATGAATTGAGCCTACACTCTTTAAATTTTGTGATTGAGGTGCTGCTCTTCACATCCATCTTCCTTTAAATTTCAATCCATTCCTTCCTACTGGTTAATGAAATTTCCTTATAATAGGGTAGCAGTAAGTACATACGAAAGGTGAACCTTGTACAACGATGCTGCTGGACTACAACTTTCAAGAAAGATGAGAAAGAGTGTGTTTTGGTTCTTCTGTATCAAAGTGGAGACATTGAATTAAGGTGAAATGCTTATACATATATGAATATGCATATTAGAATGAGAGAAGAGGGGAAAATTGAGATTGAGAAACTGTTATTATTCAACCCAACTAACAACAGATTACAAAGGTGATTATATAATTGGATAACAACCAACTATCATAACTGCCAACTAACTAGAGTTAGTTGATACAGCTGTCAGCACTAACAGACTAAACAACTAACTATAACTAACTACTAACTAGAGAAGTTAGAATAACAGCAAAACAAAAAAATACACATCGAGTAATGAATACTTTTATAATGCATTCTTGTACTTTGGTCACAGTAGCACTATTCAGTTCATGAGTGGAGCCACATTTACTTTATACTCTGCAGAAGAAATCATGTACTTTTGGCTCCGAATCTCTAGTAGTTATTCTCGATAGTGTTGTTGTGTTGTTGCTGTATCGTAGCTTTTTGAGATGTCATGGTCTACTTAGCTATACTCCCCACTTCCCTCTCTTTTGATAAGTTTAGGTGGATGTTATCTCACTTTGAGCAGGTCCTTGCCAGCTTTGGAAGTGTTGGGAGAAAGCTCTTTAATGTCGATCCTCAGATGGAACTTGGAAACCAACATGGTGAAGACGATATGTTCTTCATCAAATGGAAAAATTATTCTGGTTTGAAAACTTTCTTGTTTTTCAAATGAAGCTATTTTCTTACATGCTGACAAAATTTACATGATTCGTATGTTGTCTTAAGCTTGATGTCACTTTACAAAATGTTTAGTATTTTGAGTTCAGTATATATCTGTTGGATACTGTTTTAGAAAATAAGAATATACTGTAATTGGCATTTGGCAGATTCTGTTTTCCTAGGTTCTATCAGTTGGATTTGGACCAGGTGTAATTTTTTTTATTTACCTTCCTTAAAGGGATTATTTCTATATAAAATTCCTTTTGTTTTTAAATTTTTTAGACTAGGGAAATGGCTTCATTCCTTTGCATTTTAGTTTCCTATATTAGTGTACAGTTTTCATTATTTATTTCTGCCTTGTAATTCATATTTGATCAAGGAATTTAAACACAACTTTCTTCCTAATTCTACAATACCAATTAACCAATATCTATTCAGTTAAAGATTTTCAAACATTTGATCATTTGGGAGATATAGTAAACTGAACTCTCATTTGGAAACAACTAACAACAAAATTTTCCAGTTTATTCTGTTTCTTCCTTTTCACTTAGTGGGATAAAGTTTTTGTTGTTATTATTCCATTTCCTCCTTTGATTTTCTTGCAAGAATCTCCAATGTTCCAGTTTAGCAATGATCTAAAACAACTACCTTTCATGCCTTGTACCAGTTACTAGAACAACTCCTGAAATATAACGTGATATATCTAATTACACTGAATAATTCATGTTAGATATAAAGCTGTTTATGAACTTTCCACCTAGCAGCTTGAACTTTAGGGGAAATCCATTCATATATAGTGTCAAATCCTCTATAACCAATTAGTTAGAAGTTCGATCCTTGCTGCCCTCGTTATTCTAATTCTAAATAATTAAAAAACAAAGGTAAATTATGTCCCTGCTACTATGTCTTGGGGATGGATATATTACACTACCTTCCCTTTATTTTGAAAAATTACACTCTAATAAATTAATGTATGGCATACTTTGATGAGTTTCTTATGGGTGATTTTTTTCTCTCTCTGACTCTCAACATCTTCAACTACTTCTGAATCCTTATTATTGACTTTGGGACTCTAAAAGATGAAATTGAGATTCTGGATTAAGTTCCAAAACCAATAGTAGGGGTGCTTAAAATTTCATTTCATCTTCTAAATTCCTAAAATCAATAATATAGTTATAAAATTCAATTGATGTTTAAAATTAATTTTCAGTAAGACTGAAATTTAGAGAGGAAAAATGTCACAGAAAAGCTCATTCATAGTTATTCACCATCACTAAGAGGTTTGTTAACATCAAAATGAACTGTAGAATATTTTTAACTAAAGTGAGGGGAGTGTAATTTTTAGAAATAGAGGGGAGGACACTGTAATTTGATCATCTTTAAGGGGAAGGGAACGTAATTTATCAGAAAAATTGAATTCCAGCACCATGTAGGTGGGCTAGTTCATATTCAAGCTTCAAATAATGGCTTTTGTGTGAGGGGGTGTTAGATATACAGCTATTTGTGAGTTTTCATCTAGCAGCTTAGATATAGAACCATTTGTGAGTTTTCATCCAGAAGCTTAAGATTTTGGAGAGTCAGTTCATGATAATCTACAATTAGCATCAATAGTTCTGCTTTAAGGAAAAAAATTAAAACCACCTTACATTTACCTTTTATGTGTTTTGGATTCTGCAAAAGGATTTTGCACAGAAAATGCAAGAAAACATGTTGCATGCATGATTCCTAGTGTTCCTACAAATTAAGTTAGGTTCTTTTTGTTTTATAATCAAACTCGTGGCTATCTTGTTTTACAGGTCAACGGGAATGAAACTGCTTGCATATCACTGTTGAACTGTGAAAATGAGTTCTGGTAACTTCATCATTCCTCCCTTTTCTGGCTATATATGTTTTATTGAGCAATTAGTCATCAATTTTTAACCCCACAGTATAAAGCACTATTAGTATTGTTCATATTCAAAGTATTGAGTAAAATGTTTCAACATAGCAAAGCTCTAAGAATTGATGACTAATTGCTCAATAAAAGAGAGCCTGGGACAACCCACAGGTGGCTGCTGAATGTGATCAGCCTCTCTACAAAATTATATCTATTGTCTCATTGATGATTAGAACTTTGGTTTCCAACTCGAACTTCCAAATTCTTGTAGGACTCCAGAGTCTTTTCCTTGTCTTCATGATGAAGTTCTTGCAGCTGCAGTAGATGCTACAGCAAGTCTATCTCCAAAGCAAAATGAAAGAAAGGTCTAGTTTGTTCAGGCTTGCAGTGCTTTTTCTCCCATTATTTTTTTTCAGGACTTGTAATTGAACTTATCTTGCTATAGGGAGCATCTTCTATCTTTGTTAATATAGCTAAGAACTTTAAAGCGGGGAATGCGGATCAGAATGCAAATCAATCAGTTCATACTAATAGACTGGAAAATTTAAAACAATTATTCTCCAGTCCTCCTTTCTTAAAGTCTTCCTCGAGCACAGTAGATAAGCAAGATCCTTTT
This sequence comes from Glycine max, assembly GCF_000004515.6. Taxonomy (NCBI): domain Eukaryota; kingdom Viridiplantae; phylum Streptophyta; class Magnoliopsida; order Fabales; family Fabaceae; genus Glycine; species Glycine max. Next base: position 46,259,145 of record NC_016089.4, on the reverse strand, counting down.
GCGATTGACATAGGTTTGTCCCTAACATTTTCTACTGCCAACTAGGATTCTTTATTTTCTTAAAATGTTACCTTATCTTTTGCAGATGACATTCAAATTGATGAACCTGTAGTCTTCTCATCTCCTCAGAAAATCGATATTGACAAGAGAGGTACATCTATATTGTTTTATTTTCTCCAAAAAGTATTTTATGATTTTATCTTTTGAATATTGAATGGTTGCCTTGCAGATAAAGGGAAAGGAACAGACAGACAGAAATTACTTGAAGAAGCAAGCTCAGACTTGAAACCAAAAGCTAGAACAGCTGAGGAAATTAAGGCTAAATACAGAAAGACGGGCACAGGGGTAAACCTAGATCTGAAAACTTCTGCAATTTACTCATTTTAGATCATGTCTTGACTTTTCACTGGTGTCAGGATGCCTCGGCAGCAGCTGCACTTGCAAGGGATAAACTTGTAGAGCGGCAAGAAAAGCTCCAGGTAGAGGATTATTTGATTCCTTAATCCATTACCCGTATCTTATTTTTGACAATTTCAAACTTCTCCTTTTCAAAGAACATCAAAACCTGAATCAAAACTCCATTTTTGAACAGGTTTCTAAAAACAGACTTTTCTTGCTTTATTTAAATAGACGATAGATTTGGGTTTATTTATCTTAGTATGATTGAGGTCCCATTGAAGTCTGTTTACAGACAGTCACCTAGATGTATGAGAAATCAAAGTATTTTTTAGTTACCATGAATTGAAACTTAGCTGGAATTCTCCCAAATGTGTTTTGTTGTTTTTCTATCTAACCATGTCTTGCCATTCTTTTACTAGATACTCAACGAACGTACTGAAGAGTTGCAAAATGGGGCACAAGACTTTGCATCCATGGCAACTGAGCTCGCCAAAAGAATGGAAAATCGTAAATGGTGGCAGTTATGATTGGTTGCATGATTTCTTATTTTCATCGACACGCTTATGCATCTCCTTTCGAAGTTGATCGAAGTTCTGGAATGGAGAACTGGCCTCGCAGTTTGCAAAGGTAGCTCTGATTCCATGCTTACTTACTGTTTGTAAACATATTTGATGCAACGTAGTGCATGTTATTATTATTATTATTTTATTTTGAGAAATGATAGTTGTACAACAATTTGCACAACAAAATATACAACTAAGAGAGAAAAAGAGATAAAAGGACAAAAAAAATGAATTTAAATTGTAATAAATGACAAAATTGAGGAGAGAGATACACAAAATATGATGTTGTATAAATTGTTGTACAACTTGTATGTGTATCATATCTCTTTTATTTTTATGACGCACCTATTAGTGTAATTCTTTTGAGATATTAGTGTAATTTTTTTTATTGTGTACAGCACATAATTTTTTATATTATATTTATAATAAACTTCAATAAGTTGCATGCTGCATAATGCATTTTCAGGTAAATTGAGATTTTTTAAAATCACGAATAAAATGTGAAAAATATCAATATTTTTTTTCTCTAAACTAAATGTTAACAATTATTTATTGATGAAACTAGATAAAAATATGGCCATGCTTCATTTGAGGGAGAATTATGAAGATGCAATTTTCATGAACTTAACTGGACAGATGTATGATTTTGCATTAAAATGTTTTTTTTATGAACTTAACTGGAAAATTGGATATTTTATCTTGAGAAAAAATATGATACTTTGGTAAGTATGTTTTGAACGAAAGAAGATTTAAGACTTAATTATAGTTTTGTTGGTTTCTTTATTTTAGATTATATGTAGTTTGGTCTATACATATTTCGGGCAAAATTAAGTCTCTTGGTTTTTAAACTTAAACTTAAGAAAATTTGGTTTCTTGTTAATTTCTTTTGCACACAGACTCTCAAACTCTCTCTCTCCCTCTCTCGATCATTTTTTTTTTTTTACTTTAAATCTTCACAAATTAAATCGACTAAATTGTTTTAATCTTTTCTTCGTAAAACTCAATAACAAAACATCAAATTTCACCTAAAAGAAAAAAAATATTGAATATTTCTTTCTATCCTTATCTTACATCCTTTAAAATCTTTCAACTTGTAAGCTTTTAAAATTAGTTTATATCTTAAAATCATTTAACCCTCAAATATATGGACAGAAAATGAAATTTTGAAAGTTTTATATAAAAGGAAATTGATGGAGATACCAAATTTATTTGATTTTATTTAATAGATTAATCGACTCAAAAGAATTAGAGTAAACAAAATCACATGCAATTCAAACTAAAGGGCATAAAATATATGCAATTAATCTAAGATTTAAAATAATTTAATCAATTCAATTCATTATTATTTTGAGTATAAAATAAAACTATGATAATTTTAAATAAAAAAGTTGCGAAAGGTTTAATTTTAATAATTAAAAAATGGGTATTAAATTTACTTTTTTTAAAAGGGGTATTAAATTTACTTAAAAAATCGTAGAGAGACTAAAATCATACATTACTAATATTTAAAGAATTAAAACTACAGTTAAGAATTTAAGATTATATAGCTAGGGTGCTGGACCACTCGAAGTAACCTAATATGGAAACAGTGCATGCTCTTTAGAAGAGAATAAAAAAGAAGAAACATGTGAATCAATTCAGTGAAAGTCCCATCAAACAGATCGGGACAACTTAAATGCCAGCCTCAAACATTTCCATACAGTGAAAGCAAAGCTACAAATCTTGGGGGCTTACAAGATTATTGAACTAAGAAATTTTCTGGTCAGAATTAGTGGACATATGTATTAAATTAAAAAGCAAATTATAAAATGATCAAGTTGTGCACGGCGCCGGAATAGGGACTATAAATCCCTTTCAATCCCAATCTGTCGACGTGAGGGGTGTGGCCATATTCATCCAAGCTAGTTTTTAATATTGTAGAATATATATATATATATATATATATATATATATATATATATATATATATATTTGCAACAATAATATAAATTGTTACTAATATCGATCAATATTATTATCAAACTACGTATCCCAAAACTATTTATTATCAAACTTCTGCAATTAAAAATGTCAGTAAACTGTATCACCCACGACATGTTAAATGCCGCGTAGTAAACGAACTGTGTTTCCGGCGAAAAATAATAATAATTTTTTGAGTCATAATTCAACGCCACTTAAAGTACGTGTGTTTTGTAAGGTTTTTAAGTAGTTTATAAGTTTATTTAATTAGTTTATAAGCTAATTTAACCAAATAATGAGAAGGAATAAAAAATTGTCTTATAACATAATTATTTGTTACATCTTTTATATTTTTAAGAAACACGTACTTAAATATCTTTTTAGTTATATATATATATATATATATATATATATATATATATATATATATATATATATATATATATATATATATATATATATATTATTTTTATGTTGGTTCTTATAAAAAAGATAGTCCAAAAACATGGTATATTATGCTTCTAGTTTGTTGTTAGGATAAGTGATAATCAATTAATCAGTTTGTTCACATCAACAATTTGTTTGGCAGTCAAGTAACATATACCTGACATAATTATATACTTTATAGTACAATTTTTTGTTTTAATCCCTAACTCTCCCTTAATTTATCCTCCTCTTTTTTGTTTTAGTCCTTTTAAATATATTTCATTTTATTTTAGTCCTTAACCTGCTAATTCTCCTCCTACGGCCATGATATTACCACGAACTTACTTCGTTATAAATGGCACACTTAATATATTTCTCAATCCACAGGCTATGTGTGGTTTAATTCTTAATTAGTAGCACTATTCACAGTCCTTCCAGCGCCAAATTTAAAGGCATATGCACAATTGTTATTCTTGATCAAATAATCTATAGGCGATCCTCCATACTTGAACTTGAAACATATAGACGATTATCATCAGTTATATTCTTTTATCTTTACAAATCGAAGACTAATATTATAATATTCACATATTTTACTCAACTTATTGAATTAGATTTCTTTGATTTTATTAATTATATTCTCACTCGAACAATTTATTTATTTATTTTTTTAAAAAATAGGGTATAAAAAATCTGATGTACAGTAAACGTTTTCGAAATAATAAAATGAACCAACCAGAGCGAATAAATTCACATTTGATATATGCTATTTTTATTTGTTTTATGTCAATCAATGAGACCTGTTGCTTCCCCACCCCTTCCCCACCTTCGCAAAAAAATACCCACTCAATTGTCTCATCTAATTTTTTTCTTTGCATTAACTTATGAAGCATTCACACCAATTAAATCGCCACGAATTCCACGTTTCATATTGAATTGCGCCCACCTCTCCCTTTCTCTATCTAACACACACGTACCCCAACTGTTGCAATAAAATCAACACCTTTAATTTGTTTTGTTTCATAATACTATATATATATACACACATATATCCATGATATGAACTATGAAGAGTAGTACCTTGGAGAAGAAACTTTGTATAGCAAAAATGATAAAAACCAATAGCTCACAGGATTGGCCTGAGCCAATAATCCGTGTTCAGTCCTTATCCGAAAGGTGCACAGATTCAATCCCTGAGAGGTATATCAAACCCCTCAGTGAGCGTCCATCTGATGATGTTGTTGCTGTTGATGATGATGATGATGTCAACATCCCAATCATTGACCTTGCAGGGCTTTATGGTGGTGACCCTGATGCTCGAGCCTCCACACTTAAGCAAATCTCAGAGGCTTGTAATGAGTGGGGTTTCTTCCAAATCGTGAACCATGGTGTTAGCCCTGAGCTGATGGACATGGCTAGGGAAACTTGGCGCCAGTTCTTTCACATGCCTTTGGAGGTGAAGCAGCACTATGCAAACTCGCCCAAAACCTATGAAGGGTATGGTAGCAGGCTTGGGATTGAGAAAGGTGCCATTCTTGACTGGAGTGATTACTATTATCTTCATTACCTTCCCTTGTCTTTGAAGGACCACAATAAATGGCCCACTCAGCCTCCCTCTTGCAGGTACATATCTAATAGATATGCACTCATCATCGTGTAAAGAGTTTTTACTTTAATTATTCATCTTTATCATGTACGTATAATAACTTTATTGACTTCTACTTCCTACAAAAACTATTTTAAATTTACAACTGATTCTTGTCATGATTTCTGTTGATTATCAATATGAAAACTCAATAATAGAAATTAAACTCATTTTTTATTTTTATATCTAGCTTTATTTATATATATATATATATATATATGGGCTAGTTCTTAATTTGCGCCTATGGGGTTGTCTATTGGTATATACAACATGTATCATCCATTTACTCAAAATATTCAAACCTCGATGATATATGACTGAATTTATATTGTATGTCTAGCATGTTGTATCATCCAAGAATCCTTTGGACACAAAGCATGCATGAATAATGCATAAATTCACTTGTTTTTCTATTGGAAGAGTGAGATATCGACTAAGATTGAATTCTAGACTACAATTGAATACAATAGGCTCTAATACCATATATCATAATTAAATTTTTTGAGTTATTAACTATATTGTATCCCTAGCTAATTAATAAGATTGATTAATTAATGCAGGGAAGTGTGTGATGAGTATGGGAGAGAGGTGGTGAAGCTATGTGGGAGGTTGATGAAGGTTCTGTCCATAAACCTAGGATTGGAAGAGGATGTTCTCGAGAAAGCTTTTGGAGGAGAAGATGTTGGAGCATGCCTGAGAGTGAATTTTTACCCAAAGTGTCCAAGGCCAGAGTTGACACTGGGTTTGTCTTCTCACTCAGATCCAGGAGGCATGACACTCTTACTTTCGGATGACCAAGTCCCAGGTCTTCAAGTCCGAAAAGGCAACAATTGGATTACGGTGAAGCCCCTTCGCCATGCTTTTATTGTCAATATTGGAGACCAAATTCAGGTGAATACTCTCCCTCTCAATTATCCTAATGGAATTAATGTTTGGCTACAAATTCATGATACATGCATCTGTCACATGGAGGGGACATGTCAAGTTGAGGCGTTATTTTTTTTATTTTTTATTTTAAGTTTTATCCTTCGTCAGATTTTTGGATGGATGTGGCCAGACCATTTCAATGTTTCTACCCACATGCATGTGATCTCATTTAGGGTTTTACTTTGATGAAAAAATAAATTATAACTAATGATATAAAATAGTTATACATTAATATTTAATTACAGATCTTCAAACTATTATATTTAATATTTTAAAACTCATATTAATAATAGTTTTTTATTAATTGTGTAAAATTTTACGACTTATACTTAACTCTTATTTTATTTATTTATTTATTCGGGAAAGAACAATATATTAATTATATTTTCTTAGTTTACATCCGACATCAGATTACTTCAAGCGAAGGATTACGTGTGGATTATTATTTGGTTAGTTTTCCTGACTGTAGTTTTTTCTAATGGAAATAAAGTTATTAGTATAATTATTTTTAAATACACTAATAGAGTAAAATATATTGCACTACTAATATGATGTAATGATGATATGTATGTTAGTTTGTTATATTAATAAAACTATTTGTTATTATAACTGTCAACAGAAACTATTAATAAATGTTTTATTATAAATTAGTAGTAAAATAATTTTCATTAGTGATAGTTTGATTGAAACTTGAAAGAGATCTTTATTATAAAGAATGTTCTTTTCAGTGTCGCAGAATCAGCGCGCACACTTAAAAAATGGATAAACATTTGGCCTGTTGGCCACAGCATTAAGGATAAGATCGTTCTTTTATATTGGCATGACATTTCTGAACAAATGATTTCATGCCTCCCTAAGTTTGTGACTGATACTCTATCCTTCATAGTGGTCGTGACCAATCATACCCTCATCATATAAAGCTATGATCAATGATCTACCAATTATAACTAGTACATAATTGCATCTTTTGACAATGTTCAAAAGACCAAACATTGCACCTAGTAAAATATTATTTCTATCATGACTTATAAGATGAAATATCTAGATTATGTTGACTACTAAAACAAGGTTAGAGCACGCTCCAATAAATAATTGAGACTTCAACTAAAAGATTAATTACTGTTTAGATTCCTATAATCTATCCTTGTTTAGATTCTAATTAAAAAATTCAAAAAGACAGTACATTGATTAAATTCTTATGAAGTGTGAACTATGTCAAAATGAAATAAACACCTAATGACTACATGACGTTATTATTTCTATCGTGACTGAAAAAAAAATGACAGAATAGGGTACCAACTACCGCACGATTAGTGATGGTTTTTAAAACGTTGGTTAGTCATGGTGCAAATGACACTGATCATATTGCTAAGATCATTATTACCAAAAAGAAATGCATCTTATTCATTCTTAACGGGGACTGCATTGCGTGCATATATATATTTGCTCAAGCAATGGCGTGGTACGACATTAACGTAAATCTTTGCCCCCGATTTTAAGTTTGCATGACGACGTTACTTCCAATTGAAATTCATCGTTAGATCTTTAGTAGCCATTATCAATCTGAAAATAGTACTAATTTAATTTATTTAATTTTGTGTTTGACAATTAGGTTCTAAGCAATGCAAACTACAAGAGTGTGGAGCACAGGGTGCTAGTAAATTCAAACAAAGAGAGAGTTTCCCTAGCTTTCTTCTACAATCCCAAAAGTGACATACCCATAGAGCCAGCAAAGGAGTTGGTAAAGCCAGACCAACCTGCACTCTACACGCCCATGACCTTTGATGAATATAGGCTCTTCATTAGATTGAGAGGACCATGCGGAAAATCTCACGTGGAATCGTTAAAATCTCCAAGATGATCCATATATCGTCATCATTAATTGCTTGCAATATTGTATAATTAATTAATAATGTAAATCCTGTACCTAGATATGTACTTCTGTCTTAACAATTTGCCTATTAGTTAAACTTAAACAACAAAGCGAGGGAGGATAATTCGATAATATAGATGTGAAATTGATGTGAAAAACTGTTTATGTTAATGGATGAATTTGGGTGGTCCACAAAGATCATTCATATAGCTGAATAATTATTAGAGATTTGTGTCCCCACATTCCCAACCGATGACGGTGATAATAAGTGCACCATAACTTTAGGGGCAATATTTGTATCATATACTAGTATGTACTGTATTAATTTATGATGCAATATCTTACAATTAGCCTGCGTCAAATTCAACGCACTAAATTAATTATTGAACACCACTACTTTTTTCCACTCTCTCTCTGGCATTATTTAAAAATAAATATTTTTTTAGGAGAGTATTATTTGTATTCTCATACTATATATTGTCGTGTTTTAATCAACAAAGGTATAATAAGATTAAAAGGTATACAGGATGTACCCATAAAATTTACATTATCAGCCACACCAACATGAATATAAAGTAACCACCCGAAAGATATAGGCCAAGTGGGGAGAAAAAGCTAAGAAAAAAAAATACTTATGTGTTAGGGACTTACTTAACGATTTAAAAAGTTCTATATTGTATCAAGCAAACCAACATTATAGATTGTCGTATCCAGCAAAATTCTATATTTTTATCACTACGGACTTACTTAGGGATTTTAAATTGCTATATGTTAGCAACAAATGAAGAGTGGAATACTTATGTTATAGTATTTTGAACTGCTAACTAACTTAATGGTTCCTTAAGATCGGCCAACTTAGGTATGTCCCTTCATTTAAAAACAAAAACGATGATTTCAGAACTTGATCTTTGCTTCGCAATGAACACAATCTATCAACAAGAATCCGAAGCAAAAAAAAACAAAAAAACAAAACAAAATCTATCACCAAGAAACCACTTTCCATATGGCATCAAACCAGATCTACCACGCTTTCATGGCATTGAGCTTCCAGTGTGCCACCCAAAATCATATGAAAACATCCGAGAGTGGCAATCAAGTAGAATAAGTAAACAATAAGGTGATGACATAGCTATCAATGTTTAGGAAAAAAAAATTCTCAGAAATAAACTCAATATTCAATCAGGATATTTTCATCACATACTTGGGCATGAATGATAAACATACACTTGCAAAAACCACAATGCTTAATTATGAGAACAAGATGTTTAGACCTGACTAATTAACAAACTTAACATATTATATATATTATATTAAAAAGAAAACAATAACAATAAACACATAGCACAATACTTTGATTGAGACGTTTGTGGGTTTGTGGGAGATTTCAAAGACCTGATTATCTGATCTGATCTAAGGTAGATACACTCGTGAGTCACCATCTGAAACAATAATAACACAATTGAGTTTGCATTATAGGAAGAAAAAATTGAAAAGATACAGGGGATCTTGGGTATAAAAGAGAGTAATCTCTCGAAAATTGAAATGTGCGTAGGGGGAGATGTATTGATCTAGATGTGAAAACTAGTGGGGAAGTATTTTTGTAGTGTGTGTGGCAATCTGGCATTTCATGAATACTAATATTTTAAGGAGTTAATTAAGTTTTTAGTTCTTAATTATTTTTTAAAATTTTATTTTTAATTTTTGAACAAAAATTTAATTGACCAATGTCTTTAGTTTTTTTGCTAAAATTTTTGGTTTCTGAAAAAAAAATTAATCAGTTAAAGTTTTTAAACTTATTAAAAATTTAATATTTATTTCTTAAATAAAAATATGAATTCATTATTTATATTTATTTAATGAGTTTTCAGGAATTAAAAACTGAGTTTTTAAAAAGTTTAGAGAACTTAATTGTAAAAAATTTGGTCAATGACAAAAAAAAAAATCTTAAGGAGGCATTTAATATTAGAACTTTTTTAAGTTTTAACAAAACCTTAAGTTGAGAACGTTTATTTTTTTAAAAAAATAACATTTTCAGAAAATAATATTTACCGGGATATTTTTTGTTACGTTTCTCATAAAAATCTTTTCATAGAGAAAGTGAGAATGTAATTTTTTTTCGAATTAAAAAAACAAGTTTTACTACAATAAAAAATATTAGATTACACTTATTAACTCATTATTTAATGTAGTAAATAATTAAATTTTGTGATAAAATTACTATGTTACTCTTTTATTCACAAGAAACGTACTTATATGATAATATTAATAACAAATCAAATAAAAATTTAGTTATTCCTAAAAATTATGATTCTCAAGTTCATGATTTCTAGAAATGAATATTGTTAGGCATAAAAAACTTTTCTTGTATCAAACATTTCGTAATAGAAAAGAATTGTGGACTTTGAATGATCCGTTAAACTTTTGTTTAAGAAATAAAATCGGATTTTAAAAAAAATACAGACTAAATATTTAGTTTATCTTATTTGAATTTGTGTATATTGTATAAGATAAATATTTTTGTATTGGTATAAATTTTGTTTAACAGAAATACGTAAATTATATATATAATAGGTCCGTGTTAGTTCCTGGTATGAATGCTTAATTTGATACAACCTATTATTAATTTAAATTCATAATACTAATACTTCGAACAAATCTAATTAACAATTTTTTTCACGAGCATATAACCTTTTTTCTTTGTGGACTTGTGGTGGATCTGATTCTGCATGTCACAATTTCATGCTCGCTTTCATACATGTGTCCTTTCTTTATCATAGTTATCAAAATTATTAAACAAATTATTGTTCCTTTTTTAATATGTGGAAATGGAATGTCTAACTTCCTCCGTTGCATTTGATACAAGACAAATGCTTTTCAATTCTTTATTTATTTTCTTATTTTGTGGTGAGGGTGACGGGTTGCTGATTCTCAATGAATAATATAGATTGTATGACACAGCGAGATTCCCCGGTTAATTGAAAAAAAAAAGAAGAAGAAGAAATTTACATCAAATGGATTCATGAATTAAGAAAATTTATTAGATAGTTCTAGGTAGATCACCATATACCTAACATGTAATTGAGTTATTTTTTTTTTCTTATAAATTAAAATTTTGACGATACGTAATACAGAAGTTGACTATAGTTGTAAATAAATAATAGTTTCAAATCATATAATAATTTTTCATGAACCATAATAAATTGTTTTGTTTTTCAATTCTCCCGAACATAATCAATAATAATTAAGGAGAATCTCACTCAATTGATTAAATAAAATATATAAATTATAATTGTTAATATATGAGACTCTATATATTTATTTTTAATTTTTATGAATAAAAAAATCAAGCCAGTAAAAAATGTTCAACAAAGTGGATTATTAATTGCTCCTAATTAACGTAGCATTCACAAAAGTTGTTCTTAAACTAAAACTCACATGCTTGCATAATAAATTCTTGTCACCAGTGAGCTTTATCACGCAACAAAACAAGCATAACTGTTTTGAATATTGTAGAGCTCCAAAGTCAGTATTGTCAACTATTTATTAAGGTTTTCATCATAAGAAAAACTCAATGACAACAATTTTTTAGTCACGTGCTTGGTCTAACTTTATAAAAAGGCCACTCATGTTGTCTCATAGTGGAAGTGACTCACTCTAATCTGGAATTGCTCATTTGGGATTACGTATACATAAATTATTATTAAAAGAGGGAAAGATATGCCACAAACTTCTACAGAAATTTATATTATGATTTACTACTGTTCATTCTTTAAATAAAATCAAATAAAGTTTAACCTCTGACAGACTTTTGTTTCAATGGAAAAAAAAAAAATCTTTCACGCGGATTTAACAAGTAACACTAATACTACAATTTTATTAATGAAAAATAACATAAACAAAACCAAAATTATCAAATTAATGCGTTTTCATCCTATCAATTGTCGTTGGCATGATTTGAAATCTTTGAATTTGGTGATGAACTCTGAATAGTTTAATGCTGGCATCATGGCAGAAAACTGAGGGACAAATAATCCATGGTTATCCAAGCCGTCGATTATTCGGGGTAAACCTTTCATTCATCTTGTCAAGTAAGAAAAGTATTGCTCCTTCCATTCCAATTATATAATTATTTTATATGAATTAAGAAAAATTAATAAATAAATAAAAATAAAAAAATTATAAAATTAATTTTATTGTCATTAATTTATTTTTTTGTTTTTATAACTCATATCATTAATAACATAAGTAATATAAATGAAAAATATAATTAATATTACGTTAAAAAATTAAAATAATAATTATTTTAAGATAATTTTTTTCACTACAATTATAAATTTATAATGAGATAAAAGAAGTATCATCATGCAATTTGTTCCTCTGGTGTGAACTGGAATAGTAGCAGACTAATTACCCTTAACGAAAATTAAGACATGAAAGCGATATGTTGATTAACTATATTTTATCTACGATGTCGTGAAGTAATTATAATTCTAAGGTGCTAGGTAGGTGCCTACGCGAAGTCACTGCCATATATAAACATCATATTTGACATAATTTTTGTCGCGTTTGATTATATATCAATCTCATCGAAGAGAAAGAGGTCATAACCTGAGTTTAAATTTTATTGTTGTTAATTAGACGTAGTAGTTTATTTAAAAAAAATCATGTTCATTGAATAAACGGTTTGTTTACTTGTCGTTGTCTAAAATTTAGCCTTTCAATCACATTAGAGAAGTCACAAGAGCTAAGTAATTAGTGGAGAAAAGTTCTTTAATTACATACCCCACGCAAATGGATCTAGTGGCCAAATTTGAATGGCTTATATTAGAGATGGTAACTATCATACTATTGGACAAAATTAGTACTATGTGTATAGGGGTTCAACCTAATTCATATTACAATTAATGCGTTAACTTCCTGTTTGCCGGCTGAAAAAGGACATGGAATGTAGTCACCAGAAAAAGAATTGGTGGAATTAATGTGATTCATATATGTTGCGGTCCAGTTTCTCACTTATGTCTTAATTAACTATGGGCATCCTCATAAGTATTAGGAAGTAAAAGCTACTCATATGTGTAGGATTACGAAGATCAATATGTTAGTTATATATTTTTTTCAATATGATTTTAAATATTTTTCAAAGTAATCAAAGTTATATTAAAAAGTTAAACACTGTTATAAATAAAAATATCAATTACATTTCTTACTATATATTATATTGTTCCATGTAATTCAAACTTAATTAATCCACCTACCCTTAAACAACTTGATGTCCTCTCTTTCCCATTTTTATCTCAACACTCTCTAACCTCTAAATTTATAATCACAAAATCAAATTTCTCATTCCCAACTCTACTATTGGTCAAAGAAGAATAAACGAGTATTTGATTTTATGGTATTGGGCATCGCAAATCTAAAGTTTGTGTTTGATTTATTTTTTTTATAAAAAAATCATAGGGCAACACTAGTAAAATAAAAATAGACAAACAAAAAATGAAATTTTGATTACTCAATAAATCACAAATAACTTTTTGTTCCATGTACAAAATTTTCAAAAAACAGAAATATCCACTTTCATTTTCCAACTCTCTTTTCTCTCTCCCCCAACCTCTCCCTCCCCCACTTTCTCACTCTCAGTCTCTCATTTGACACTTGCATAACTAATTTAATTATCATCACCTGCAAACACTCCCTTATAATGCAACAAACAAGTCCCTGGCCTTTACCTTGTATAGCAATTTAAAGTTTTAACAACTCACAAGTTCAACATTATTTGATCTCTTCCTTTCCACTCTCTCATTTAATTTCTAAATTAAATTAAGATAATTGGTAATTAAAATTAAAAAGATATTATTATAAATTTCATATTATTTTATTTGTGATGTCTATTATCCTCCGAACAATATATAAAAAGTTATAATGTAACTTAAAGAAACTGTTTTGTATTGTTTCCTTTGTACTATACCACAATCTGTAAATCTATCATTCCCTCAATTTCAAAATAACAAATATTCAAAGGTTTCTTACAAAGATATTACCTATAACATTGAGTGATTAATAGTGGTGGTTAAAAAGTTGATAAATACAATACTAAAAATATAATTAGATTGATGGAATTTATTTGAAACAAATTTAGAATAAAATTTTTAATGTCTAGTTAAAAACTAAAAACATCAATTAACATATTTTTATAAAAATGCTAAAACATCAGTCATCTTTAAATGAAGGGAAGACTTTTTGGTTTTTTTTTTTTATATAGAAGGGAGTATCAGTTTTAGAACTCATGCATAGAGACATGCACCTAATAATTCATACTTTTTAATTTTTCATAATTCTCTCCAACCCCAAGTAGACAAAACATTCACCTATATGTGATTTTCCCTAAGATTGAATCGTACGTTACAAGCTCTTTAATCAAAGTCTCAAGAGTATCACCAAAATTTTTGTTACAACTTACAAGCTCTTTGGTGAATGAAATTTTGTAGAGAGGTTAAAAAATTGCATATTGGCATATGATATTTGGGCGGGGAAGACGAGGCATAAAAGGGGTAACTTGAGTGCATGTCAAGTGGACAACATGATTTTAGTTGGTCGTCCCTTGCCTTTGTTTTTGAGGCAGTTGTTTCTAACACGCACGCAGGAAATATTTTTTATTTTAAAAAGTCAAAATTAGTCAAACAGCACGAGCTTGAAAATGACAGCTGTCCATTTTTTTAATGAGGCTAATCAATGCACTCCGTTTAAAAATGAAAATAATATTTAATATTTTTTGTTATGAATAAAAAAATATAATTTGAAAACAATTTTACTATGCATTAAATATTTTTTAAAAATATAATTGTTTATATTTTTATTTTATTATTTGAATTAATGTTAATTTATTGATGATTTAAAAATATATTATTATATGTAACATTAATTTGAGGAAATTTAAGTATTGAGTAAAATAATTAAGAAAATTAAAAATCATTCTTGGATTGATGAATAATTAAAGAGAAAAACATATTAAATTTTCATAAAATAGTTATTACATTCCCTCAAAAGGAAGGGTATTTTAAAAATAATAACATTAAATAAGATAAAATTTGTTAAAATTTTCTTATATTTTAAAAAAATGTTTTTTCTTCTCATATTTAAGACCAGAAAAAATAAGAAAAATGTGACTGTATGTAGACGTTTATTTCATAAAATCACATCCCATGAATGTTATAACTAAAAATGTTATTCATTTGCATATATAAAAATGCTTGCTAATAAGAATGTTATTAAGAGTTTTTAAATTATAAGTGCTTAATTAAAAACTTGGTATAAAAACTATAAAAATCATTTAACCTTGAAAACTTTTTTAAGATGTGAACTTCAATCAGTCAGAAAATAGGTAATTATATTAATGGTGAAAGTTAAATTTTTATTAATATATTTAAAAATGATTAGATTATATATACTAATGAAAAAATTATTTATCCGTGTAAAATATTAAAATAAAGAATGATTTTAAATAAAAAAATAAATATTTATTATTAAACATTATTCATATACTTTTTAATAAACTAAAATATTTTTAAAGTAAGAAAAAGGTTTTTATCTATGATCTCAAACAAGTATCACATCTTGTTGACATTGTTGATGATGATGTAAGGCTTCAGTGCCCTCCTTGTTTATTATATACACATCATTATTTTCAAAGAAAAAATACGTTTTAAATTATACAAATTGTAAGATTTTTGGTTCTGTACAAGCATACAAGGGGTGAAAGGGTTAGAATGAATAAGAGAATAATCAAGCAGACCTCATTTCATATTACTGCATAGCATTCTATCCCATTCATTCATGATTTAATATCCTTTAGCAAGCGACTAGTCTTTGGTTTAATTGTTTCACTTGTAAAAGTCGAACGGCAAAAAATTGTCTAAATAAGGGTATTTTATTGTTACAGGATTCTAGAAGAAGACATTTGATTATATTTTTCCTTTATTATAAAGAAGATTATTGATTTTACTATTCAAGGAAAGTCACGCAAACCACACTAGCTGAGTAGTATTACATAGTATTTGCAATTATAACTTCGTTATTTAGATAAAGCTAGAAACCCAGAAAAAATATAGTTGTATAGGCTAGAATAAGTTTAACTATGTGCTACAGCTAAATAATACATCCAAATTGGAACAACAACATTTTCTGACAGAAATCTAATCCATTGGAGGAAGCTATTCACTTGATGCGAACATGTAACAAGTTTCACAATGGAACTACCAGTAAGGTTGTGCCTTCTCAGATTCAATAATTTCGTGGAAGGTACTTGTGATCACTTTCACCACTATCCACAAGTGTAACAAAATTAGAAGGTTTTAAAATCACTGTTTCATCAACCTGATCATACAAATCTTGCAACCAAAGGTTTTGGTTCTCAGTTGAGGCATGTTCCAAGTTTCCATCCTCCATTTGTAAAATCAGGGGGATAAATAAGAAAAAATTACATCTATCGACCTTAAGACTCATATTTATGAATTTTTTCTTTATTTATATAATAATGTTCAATTTTTTTCATTTTTACTTAATATAAAATTTTACCTCACTTATATATCAATAGATTTGATGTGTAGTTTTCCTCTCCTGTTGTAACATTGATTCATGTGGTACATACTAAGGTCCCTGATCCTTTTATACAATTTTGTTAACTGCCATGTGGATCAACTAAGAAGGTGGAAGCTTAAGACCATTTTGGAGAACCATCCACACAAAAAAGAAATTTAAACCTACAGATGATGATATTTTTACCCCTAAGTGTAAATTTCATTTGTGGTTTGACTTGGTTGGGACGTTATATCCCAGGTCTGTAAGGTCTTAAGTTTCCCCCATTAAACAAAGAAAAGGAGCGAATTGGGAAAGGGAACGTAGAAAATATATATATATATATATAACGCTTATTAGTTGAATAGTAATTTAGCCCTTTATATGTGGTGTATCTCTTGTAATACCCGTGAAGAAAAAAACTATAAGCAAGAGCAAATATAATGACATTATTCAAAAAGAAAAGTTAATTGAATCAGAGAATGCTTTTTTTTTTTCTTGATAGTATTGAGTATGCACATCCACAACTAATGTGTTCTATGGGAAAGTATTGACAATATTTAGGTATAGTTTAACTTGATTCTTTGTTCTGATTTACTACTTATTATACTCGGAATGTTTGACTTTCAAAGTTTATTGGGTTTGTTATATGAACCAACTACTTATATAGGTTTCTCCCTCTATGAATTTGAAAATTTTAGTGCACAACTTAAGAGGACGAACAAAAAATTAAGTCAATCTTATGGTATTATGAGTTATAACAATATCTTTTTATTGCCCACGTACTAATTTTTCTATTTTCTTTTACAGTTTTTCACATGGAATGCATACGCATTTAAAGTTTTCAGTTACAGATTTTTTTCCTCTAAAATTTATAATATTTTTATTTTTATGTATTGATGCTGTATTGAACCCTATAATTCTATTTCAATAACCAAACAGTTCAGCTGATGTTTAGAAAGATGAAGATTACTAAAAATATAAACTACTAATTTTTAGCTAATTGTTTTGAAATGTTTACAATCTTTGTTTTTTTAAGGGTTTAGTTTCACACCCATAATTTCTTTCAAGTCAATAATTCCTATAATTTATAATAAATTTAAAATATAGGAATAGTTAATGAACTGAATTGAAACATCCTGTACATGACACAATTTAGTATCGGGTCGAAGGATATCGGGTTAAAACATGAAGCCGACACCGAGGATACAATTTCCTCTCCTGAAAACTAGAGTTCTTTAGGCTCGAGAATTCTGGAAATAATATACTACTGACACGAAATTGTACTTTGAAACTTAATTGGGCCTCGTGGGCTCAAAAAGTGAGTTGTTATTTTCACCTATTACATTACTTTTCACTACCCTACTTTTAGATTCAGTTTAAAGGATGAAGGTACCCCTGTTAGCAGTTTCCCTACGCCCCCACCCCTCCCCCTTCTCTTCTCACATGCTGCCATCTTGTTCTCTTTCTCCTTCTCTATTTTCTTCACACCCTCATCTCCTACTTCACTTCCTTTACCATTTTTTCCCGCTACCTTATTTATTTGTCTTCTTGTCCTTTGTGAGAGGTACACTTTTTTGGCATGTGTTTGTGCTATAGAATCACATTTTCGTTAATAAAAGTGAACAAAATAAATGTGACTCTATAGTGTATATCACTAAGATATATATAATGGAATAAAAATAGATTTTCATTGTGTATCTCACTAAGATACACCATAAAAACACATTTTTGTTATGCAATCTTATTAGACACCCAACGAAAACATATTTTTTGTTATATTAATGAGAGGGTGCAATAAGTATGAAACAAAAATCATATTTTCAAAAATAAGAAAAACTCAGCATGTGGAGGTGAAAATAGAAATTGATGGGTGAGAATTGTAACCTCCGCTCAAAAAAATGAAAATTCAACTCATGGGGCATTACTTATTTTGGGACTTATTATATCTACTTCTCTTCTTTACTTTTCCACTCCCCTTTTTTTTAAGTAAACAGGGGAGTTTATATTTTGGAAAACAAATTGAAAAGGAAAAATGGATAACTAAAGAAGGGGAGTGTATATAGCAACTACCCTTATTTTCAATGTTTACTTTTTGACTTGGGCCTTCACAAATAAGCCTTTAGTTTCTCAATCATCACCTTGCTGTTGATTTGATTTGAAAAAAAAAATATGGAAAAATCATTTTTATTACAAAAAAGTATTATCTTATGTTTATTTTATTTTATTGTTTTTAAATAGTTGTATAAAAATATTTTCCTATTTATTATTATCATTAAATAAAAATAAGAAACAAAAACTAAAATATTTAATGAAATCAAACACGCCCTTAAATTTTTATTTAAAACTTCCGTTCAATAATTTTCATTTCACTGTGTTGAATTTTAATTAAGTTTTTGGGAAAATGTTATATATCTATTTTCTTCTGCATGTGTATGAAAAAAAGATGATTTTATTACACATATACAGTTATATATAAAAAAAAATTAAACTTGACATATTAAAGCGTTAAAAAATATTTAAAATTTTTATTTATCAAATTAAATAATTATTATAATTTTTTAAATACTTTTTCATAGGAAAAATGAAAATAAACACAATTCTAATTTATACAATAGTCAATTAGGAGATAGGAGTGATCCACTCTTAGATCTCATCTCTTGGGGGGTCATGATGATAACTATGCCCCAAAATTGTAATCTCTGATCAGACATTAAGCACCAATCATTACCCAATATTATTTTCTAATTTTTTTTTGTTGGTCTTCTACTGTTCCTTGAGTCACTTTCATTTGGAATGGGATTAGGAAGCTATCAATTCTTTGCTGTATTTTCTTCCTCTCCTCAATCTCCGCAAGGTGCTTCAGAACATGGGCATCCGAAGAGACATCCAATGTTGATAATCATTATCTTAGTCATACGTGGGAATTCAAGAATCAGGATAGCTATTAAGTAGTATTAACGAAGCACAAAGCCCCCATTATTAGCAACACAAATTAATTTATGGTATAATAAAACCAAAAAATAATAATATTAGCATCATCAATAATGGCTCTACGCCTTTTAAAATATTCACTTTCAAATGGATCTGAGGGACAGAGAACAACTCAAACAATTGTTTCTTTTTCTTTGTTGTGTATACGTTGGTTATGTTACAATATTCCCTTGGCCCCTAATTGAAATGTTCTTGGGTTTAAAAAGTGAGAGAGAAAAGAAAAGTCAATTATTTTGTTGGGGATTATGTCATTATACTTGACCATTTAGGTCGGGGTCTTGTCCATACAAAGACGCAATCAAAATATTGATAATGGGGGAATAATAACCCTTTTCCTACATTACAAGTAACATAGAAAAAATTTGCATTTTTTTATTTGAAAGGAAAAATTTTGCATTTATGCACCCTATTTGTTTATATTTTGAAGTTCATGAGCATTTAAACCATGAAATTACATGCTAATACTATTAACCTAAGAAGTGACACTGCCAACAACTTTGGCACCCCATTTATGGATTACTGCCTAGATTTAGTCTAGGTTTTGTGCAATTTATAGAAGAAATCTAAATATTGATGCTGAATTGCCGATGTTATAAACTAGACCTTTTTTTCAGAAATCATAACTGACACTAAATTTATCACGTGTTACATTTATTTGGAAGTTACGCTAACGCTGTATGCTTTGAGCTTCAACCATGCAATACATGTACAACCTGTCACTTATCCTCTTAAATTAACATAAAAGTGACATATTTTTAAGAACTTGGCATGTTTCATGCGTGGCCTCACTAATGGGCAACTCGTTTGAAATTCAAATGCTGAGCAGGGCCAAAGAGAAAAAAAAGAAAAAAGAAAACAAAAAGCAGGGTGAGGACAACAATAATTGTAAAGGGAACAAATGAAAGGAGGGAAAAGAGGTTAATGATTCTACATGCCATGGTGAGTGGTGTGAGTGTGGTGTGGTGAATGATCAACCTGGAAAAGAAAGGAGTGGGTGGCGACTCAGTTTCATATATAGAATTGAGAAACAACATTATGATATATGGTGGGTCTAAGCTATTGATTATTGCCCCCCTAATCAAAAGTAGGTTATACCAGTAAAAAAGTTCAATTTACTCTTAAGATTGGACATGTGCATGTGGTCCTACTAATTTTATTAATCTTTGCTTCTTGCCGAATTATATCAACCTCTCTCTTTTATTTATGATAATCACAATATCACAATTATATCATATTCTCGAAACATATCCATTCTAAAATCAGGTGGTGAGTTATCCATATTTGCAAAAAGGAAAAGAAAAATACTACTCTCAATGACTAAGACCACTTCTTGAAGAAGTTTCTTTGCGCCAGAGCCTCCAGCGACATTTGCTTATGAAAGCATTTTGTCCATATCGGCAACCAATTTGATTCTATTAATTCATTCGACTTTTTAATGGTCCAAGTCATTCTGAATGCTGCCCATTTCAAATGTTTTACAATCAAACAATCACAAAATTTCAAACAAGAAGAATATTCGTAGCATAAGGAAGTTTTTAAGGCGGCTCGACATAATCTAATAATAACTATCTATATTTTCATTTGGTCTAACCAAAAAATTATGTAATACATCCACTAATATTGTAACATTCCATTACAAACCGTGAAAATTATTTACTTTTATAATAGTAGTTATCTTAAAATCACAACAAAAAATTAATGATCAAATGAATAATTATTTTTTATCACTAATTTAGGAATCATAGAATTTTTTTAATGAGAAATATTTAAAATTTACAAACAAATTATTTCCTCATTAGCAATGAATAATTTTTAATTAGTTGGTAGTATAAAATTTTCACATTGATAATTCATGTCTATAAGATAAAAAAAATGTCAAAATTATTCTAAAAATAAATTTTATTGACGTTTTCATTTAATATTTTCATGAAAAAGAATGAACTCCCCAACGAAATAAAGAGAGAAAAAGCTACGAAGGAAGGCGAAAAAACACGTTCTGGAAATGAAAAGTAATAAAAACCGCTAAAGGGAAAAAAAGAAGAAGGAAAAAAAGCAAAACGAGATGGTCCCATGCCATGTTGACTTCTCACCATAAAAGAAAAAAAAAAATAAAACAGTCACGTGACGTGTACACGGCATGATGATCACACGTGTCAAATCAACCATCCATAACGTCTCTGACCCCACCAAATAGCAACCTCTCACAAACTTTCTCTCTCTATTCGTCTTTTCAAAGTTGGTAAGACATAGGCACCCATGGTTTGGCTTATGTTTTACACAGAAAACAGAGAGAGAGAGAGAGAGAGAGACGCAGAATCTCCCTTATTTCTCTCTTGCAACCAGAGCATGCACATCATAAACCATGCGTTTTATTACGCTTTTGTCCCTTCCGTCTTTCTTAATTCACATGTCACTGCCCTTCTTAGTCGTCTGCAGCAACAACAACAACGTTTCTGAGTTGGCCTTGTCGTGTCCATGGCTGTGTCCAACGGCGTCGAAGCTGTGTTAGAGTTTCTAAGGAAGAATGGATTGTCGGAAGCTGAGTCCGCTCTCCGAGAAGACATCATCGAGAACACCGACCTCGGAACCTTTGACTACGAGAAGTTCTTCTTCCCCATGGTCCCGCCGCCGCCGCCGGTCAGAGTCCGATCTTTCTCCCGGCCGTCGGGGCTCTCCGCCGCCGGCAACTGCTCCATATCCAGCTCCGATGAGTTCGTCAGCATCGGTGGTTCTCCCACTTCTCGTGTTTCTTCTTCAGGTACTTCAAACTTGGAAGCAAGCTACTATTAGTTATCATTCAAATTCAAATCAAATTGTTTAGTGCTAATGCTCAATTTGCGTGTGTTGATCAGTGATTGGTGATCACTCTCTGTTCCAAGTAACGGAGACGTTAACAGTTTGTAACTGGGTTGTGTTGAATGCTTTCTTTTAATGTTTTTAATTTGTATATTTGGATTTGAATTCGAGTGTTTGATTTTGTTGGTCACAACTCGATTGCATTCTGTGTTCAGTATTCAGGAGTTCGTTATATTGATATGTGCTTTTATTTTTGTAAAAAAAAAAACAATTACTATGTTTTAGGGGATGCAACAAGATAGTCCTACCTGACTTAAGCAAGATTGTCTCTCCTGAAGTATACCTGTGGTTTCGTACAAAAAAAATGCTGATATTTAATTTTTGTTAGAAATATATGATTTAGTAATTTTTCAGAAAATATCCGTTTAGTTGAGTGGTGCCATACACGAATATACAAGAATAGAGCATCCTAAAACCTAGTTGTTTTTGCAGAATTCATAAATCCATATGGAATCCATTCCTCGTCTCAGACTCAGAATGACTCTGAATCTTCTTCGTCTGAAAGATTATCTCAATTTGGCACTGCACGTGATTATCACGATTTTGATATGCAGAATGAACCGTATTGGTATAATGAAAAAGATGATGACTATTTCATGACTCCTAGTTTTGAAGGGCCGGACTTCTTTGCGTGTCAAAGTGAAGATAAGTTTGTCATGACAGCAGAAAAGGATAATCAACATGACAATTCTCGGGACCTTGATTACAATCATAAAGAATTTCAATCAGAGGAAAATAGTAATGGTGGTTTCATGGACAAGGCATGCCTTTATAATAGTAATCCTTCCTCTGTGGAAGATGGAACTGTGACATATTCAAAAGGGTATTGTCATGTTGATAACAACAACCAGTTTGAAGGAGAATTAGAGGGCAAGGTTGAGAAACAAACTGTTGCCTGTAGTTGTGAAGTTCCATTTTGCAAAAGCAGTCCAGGTTCAGGAGGTTCTTGCAGTTTGGATCCTACAAACTTCGGCTACCCTAATTTGAAGGAAATCCATCTGAATGGTTTTCCTTTGAGGCTACCCTAATTTGAAGGAAATCCATCTGAATGGTTTCCTTTGAAGGTTGTTGGGGACATTAACTCTTTTGACTCTACTTCAGAGCTAACTGTGAATCAAAGTTTCGATTACTACACTAAAAATGACAGCAGTAAGGAGTACAATGGTCCCTATGACTTAACTATCAAAGTTACTGAAAAAGATCTACCAAATGGACTTGACACCTATAAAGCACGAGATGGTGGAGAATTAGCTGAAGAGTGCCTGGATCCAGAGATTACTGCAGATGGAGAGGATACTACTGATGATGAGCTCTTAAAGTATACTCAAGAGGAAGAATATGAAGTATTTGATCTGAGAATTATACATAGAAAGAACAGGTTTGCTTGAACGATGATTTTGTATCCTGAACTTTCATTTCTACCAGATATTCCTGTTAATGCTGGTGAATAAGTTTGATTTTGAGTGTGTAGGAAACTAGGAGTTAGTAAAATTTGAAATTAAATGCAACTTTGTTGGCTTTTACTTTTCGCATTTTTTTAGTCTTCAACTTTTTCTTTTTTGGCTTTAACTAATTGCTTTGACTCAGTATTTATTTATTGTCGAATTTGTCTTTTGGCTTTTCACTTTGGCTCTTTAGGTATTTTAAATAGACTTGCATTGTATTTGAGTATAACTTGCCATCATTCATTATTTCATATACAGGACTGGATTTGAAGAAAACAAGGAACTGCCCATTGTGCTAAATACAGTCTTGGCTGGAAGGTATTATGTAACAGAATATCTTGGGTCAGCTGCCTTCAGTAGGGTTGTTCAGGCACATGATCTTCAGACAGGAATAGATTTTTGCTTAAAGATTATTAAAAATGATAAAGACTTTTTTGATCAAAGCTTAGATGAAATCAAGCTTCTGAAACTTGTCAATAAGCATGACCCAGCAGATAAACACCACATTTTGCGCCTTTATGACTATTTCTACCATCAGGTATGTCATATACAACCAGATTGATTTCATGTAAGGTATAGAAATGTTTAGTTCAAGCTATATCCAAAATATTTGTGAAATAAAAAATGTGCTTAACAGGGAAACTTTGAACTATAGACTGTAAAGCAAGAGCACAAAAATAAATCCTTTTATATAGCTTTTAGAATGATCTAGTGGAAATTTATGATTAACATTTCTTTCTATATCTTCTTCCATCCCATTTAGTCTGAAGTCACCTTGAATGAAAACTTCACAGGAGCATTTATTCATTGTAACTGAACTTCTGCGAGCAAACTTGTACGAATTTCAGAAATTCAACCAAGAATCTGGAGGGGAAGCATATTTTACATTGAACAGATTGCAGGTTTGTTCAAACAGAACAATAATTTTTGTACCTCTTGCACATGATTACTTGTTCAGTTTTTATATTGCTTAAGTTAGTTGTCTAAAGCACTGTTGATCATTCAGACCTATGATCCTCAGCAATATGTGGCTCCTATTAATACATTGCCTATCCATTGTTAGATAGTTAATTCAGCTATTTGTGTAGAATTGCTTCTTGTCAGATATAGAGTTGTCTAAATGATCAGGGTTGTTGTTATCCTTCTTTGCAGCTCATTACTCGCCAATGTTTGGAAGCATTGCAATACTTACATAGCTTGGGAATTGTTCACTGTGACCTGAAGCCAGAAAACATTCTAATCAAAAGTTACAGAAGATGTGAGATAAAGGTTATTGATCTTGGAAGCAGTTGCTTCCAAACAGACAATCTGTGTCTATATGTACAATCCCGGTCCTATAGAGCTCCTGAAGTGATGTTAGGCCTTCAATATGATGAAAAGATTGATCTATGGTCTCTAGGCTGTATCTTGGCAGAGCTATGCTCCGGTGAAGTATGATCTAATTTTCCTTTTTTATGATATTCATGAAATACATTTTTCTATCGCTTCAACATGAGCATAGATTTTTTTTCTTTCTTTCATATTGGTTAATCAGATTTTCTTTTTGGTAAACTAATATAATTGAGGAATAATTTATGTTCATAGAATTTTTTTGTTATTCACTCATCCTGAATTCTTATGTCTTCTGCAGGTGCTGTTTCCAAATGATGCAGTTGTGATGATTCTGGCACGCATGATTGGAATGCTTGGCTCTATTGATATGGAGATGTTGGTGAAAGGGCAAGAAACGCACAAGTACTTCACCAAAGAATATGATATTTATTATGTAAATGAGGTTTGTTTCCCCTATTTTCCTTCTTCATAGTTGTTCCTTTTTTAAAAGATTTTTCGTTTTTTTTTTCTGAAATCATAGGTGAAAAAACATTTTCTTCTCACTTCTGAATACAGGTTGTATTGACTTATTTATTTGAAAGAAAAAACAGCAAAAAGTTCTCTTCTTGTTCCTTGAAGTATTAGCATGCTATGATCTAGTTAACACGAGAATGCAGTACATCTTTCTTCATTTTCTTTATGAGCAATGATTAAATCATATACTTTTCTTACCAAAAGAATCTTAAATTCTTATTAATCCACAATTCCACACTGTGGCCAATTTCAAATTAGCCAAGGGTGTTTGATGAAAACCCACTACCTTTTTCAGAATATATTAGCAAGAAGGGTAAAGTTGAAGTGAAGAAAAACTCTGATGAATTAGTTTGTCTATTTTGAGTGAGAGAAAGTAGAGTAAATGAAAGGGGAATATACACGTACTAGTTTTGCATCAGCATAATTGAATTTGAAACCTCCTTCTAAATTTCATTTAAGTTGTTTCCAACTAATCTTTAAGAATGTACACTTTACACAGGAGACGGATCAACTGGAGTACATAATTCCAGAAGAGTCATCATTGGAGCAGCACCTACAGGTCACTGATACTATGTTTATCGACTTCGTCAGATACTTACTTAGCATCAACCCGAAAAGAAGGCCTAGTGCGAGACAAGCACTAAGGCATCCATGGCTTTCCTATGTTTACTAGTCCTTTCTATTGGAATTATCCTCATCATTCGCGGTCTCTTCTGCTTATTTTCCACATATAGCAAAGCTTGCAATCACAATTTTGGTTTGTTTACAAGCTGCACCAAGTGAATTCACTGTCTCATGCTGTATATTTTTTATGCCTGCTGATTTATAGTTTGTTTTTTGTTGTACAGAATTTCTTCCCATTCTTTTTTTTTTTGCCTTCCATGAATTGGGAGGTTATCAGAATAACATTTTCATGTCACCCCATTTGGTTCTAACATCATGTCTCATAATACAGGGGTTCCATGAATTCACTGGATTTGGATTAATATAGTTTCATTACAAAAACAAATGGAACTTTCTAAGTGATCGGTGCTGCTAATTCAGATGCCAGCTTTTATTTTATAAATGTAAGTTCTCTAAGA
Organism: Glycine max; assembly: GCF_000004515.6. NCBI lineage: Eukaryota > Viridiplantae > Streptophyta > Magnoliopsida > Fabales > Fabaceae > Glycine > Glycine max. The sequence continues at coordinate 46,232,560 of NC_016089.4, read as the reverse complement.
TTGGGCTATTGGTGAGAGGCTCAAGTAAATCAGCTTCAGATCAGATCAGATATTTAAACCTTATTTCTATAATTATAAAAAAAATCTCACTCTTAAGCGTCAAAATCCCGCATTATATTTTTTCTTATAACATATGAATTTAATTATTATTTATCACTTATTTTTAAATATTTTTTTAAAATTTAATTATGAGTTGTTTTTATATTTTCTTTTATATTCAACTTTTTTCACTCAAATCTTAGACTAAATTACTTTTTATTTGTCTATATTAAATTTTTCTCTTTCATCTTAAATTTCTGTCATTAATACTCTTAATTTTTTTTAAATTATTCCTTTTTTGAAATATAAATAACTTATTACTTTAACTATTTTTATTTTATTTAAATTGTTTTCTCATAATTTAAAATACTTATATCCATTTTTTTTAGATTTACTTCAATTGATATGTACTTCATTATAGATAAGATATTTAGCAATTACGTTAAAATATTAATTATGTTGATGACATTTATAATATACAAATTTAAAGTAGATTTTACAAATATATTAGTATAAGTATTTTTAAAATTCTGTCAACAGAATTTTTTTATAAACAAGATAAATTAAAATAAGTATACTCATTTTATAAAATGTAAATAAAATGATCATTAAAAATAAATGAAAACAAATACGTGTATCTTTATATAATATAAAAAAAATGGTAGTCCAGAGACATTTTTCCCACTTTAATGTTCTAAATTATATATTTTACTTTAAAAGTAATTTTATTACCCACCCATTAATCCAAGTAATGTTCTAGATAGGCAAATAATTTCATTATTATATGCATTCAAAGAATTGAAAATAAAAGTTTGAATGTTTGATCATAATATGAGGAGGGGTCATGGGGATGAGATGAGGAGAAATAGACTGAGGGATAATTGAGGTTCCTGGATAATGGGGCTTATGTCGTGGAATTTTTTCCTCCCTCTGTGGTCTGGTAAGTAAACATTCGGAAGAAGCCTGGGTTGGCCCAAAACTCTATCAGCTGAGGAAGGGTACTGCTATTGGCACTATCTAAATTGTTATTGGCACTACCAAAACGTTTAAATTACCCTTCCCCACACCCCTCTCCTCCCCCTCTCTTTGTTCAGCAGCATTTTCTCAACATTTTATTTATAAGTGTCGGACACTATCTAGTATATTACTATTAGAGAGTGTTGTTACATTTCTCTATTCAATGAACAATGATCCATTTTTTTATCAAACACAACCCAAATTCTTCTCATAGCCACCCCTTAAGTGTCTATACCTTGAAAGAGATAGGAAGAGAGAAGAAATAAGTGATTGAATTTGTTAGTAATATAATGTGATAGGAAAAAAAGATGAAAAGAAATTAAAACTATTGATGGAGTATTTGTAATTTGTAGGTGTCTAAATATCAAGACTCTCCTTCTTATTCAACATGTTAGGTTAATTGTACCGTATCTTTATTGTGAATTTTACTATTTAAAGGTGCAAAACATAACCTAACAATTTTATCCAACACAGACTTTGAATTTCATAAACAAAAAAGTAAAAGAAAAACTATGGATACTGCTAGTTAGTTAATGATAATTGTACTCCAAAGTTTTAAAGAAATTTTCTCCATAACTATTGAATAACTAAATATTATATTCACCTTACTTATACACTAAAGTTATGTCAAAAGGATTGGTTGATTTAATAAAATATGAGTTATTATAAATTTTTTATATTGTCTTCAATTTTTACAAATTAAAAAAATAAAAACAATAAATTGTTTCATACTACCTATTTGTTTATGAATAAAAAGAAAATTTATATCAAATTTCTAAAACCTTTAAAAACCAAAAGAAGACTAATTTAACTTGTTACAACATTATTTATTTTGAATGTCATGACATATACATAATTCTAAAGCTTTTCGCACACAGTTAAATACTAACAGTGTAACTCTCGTAATTGTAAATGTAATTAAAACGTAATTAAAAAAAATTAAACTGAGTCAATTTCATCACTCTGAGAAGCAATTGATGCAACAATCTTTTCAATTTCCAGATCCCGACTCGTGTCGTGTCTAATTATTCTGAAATCCTAATTTTAAGAACAAGGACAGAGTCTTTATTAAAGACTAAAAAATTGTCTTTTCTTATTGGCTCATTCATTATCCTCGTAGCTTCCTATTCTTTATTTATCATTTGGTTCATCATCATCATCATCATGAACATCCTCTCCCCTCACGCTCCCTCACTGCGCGTTTTCGGGCATTCCCTCAATTATGAATCATTACCATCCTCATCCCTAGCTGCCACTAGTTAATTGAATATATTTGCACGGGCTATTACCAGCATATGTTGTTTTTTTTTTATTATTTCCTCGGTTTTTAGTTATAAAATTCTTTCAATTAATTTATGTTATTTAAGAAAAGTAAAAATCAATTAGATAAAATCGATCTTGTAATATCATTCTTAAATTATTATTTTTCTTTTTATGTATAAGATTTATGTTTGAAGTGATATTTGTTTTTTATTTTTATAAGATTTAATTTATAATTTTCTTTGTATTAATTATTTTTAAACTAAAAATATTTCTAATTAAAAAAGAAATAAAATATATTAACAAATAATTCGAAGAGATAAGTATTAATGATAATAATAATTTTGAAAAAAAAAATCATAAATATAAGAGAAATTTATTGTTATAAACTAAATTAACAACTTTTATTGATTTTAATGAATTAGGTAATTGAATTTTATACATAGGAATGAAGGAAGTATTTTCTAATTTCTCTATTCACTTACTTGTTTTTTGTTAATATTTGGAGATAGAATAATTAAGGGTATATAAGAAAAAAAATAATTAACACATCTAAAAAATAAAAAAAAGAAATCTTGTATGGATGTTTAGATATTCAAGTCAATTTGAGATTTAGTTAGATTCAATTTTGTTTTTTGAAGTGTTTGGATCAAACACCGCTCTATCTAATTAAAACCTTGTCATATATGAGTTGAATAATAAGTTGTGTTTTTTTTTATAATTTGACCAAACTCATATCACATAATTAAGTTTACTATTATATATAAATTAATTATTAAAATACAAAAGACATTAATTTTTAGCTCACATAGTTTATTAAATTAAACTATCTATATGTTTTTTTTAAGTTGCTATTTTTATCTCAGTCTTTTCTATTTATGTTTTTCATGCTAATATAATCATTTATTTTTAACTAAAATAAAATAAAAAATATCATTTTAGTATTGAAATTATTAATTCTATTAGTTTAGTATAAATAAACATTAATTCTATTAGTCAAATATTATCATAATCTATTATTTTTTAAGTACATTTAGTCATTATATAATTATAAAATTTTAGAAAAAAATATATTATCACTCTATGGAAATTAATTCATATAAAATAAAAAATAATAATTTTTAAATAATTAGACTCAAATAATAACAAAACTCAACTCATTTATGATCAGATTTACTTAGGTTGGATATTTAAAAATTTGATCAAATAGAATAATAAATTTAATTAAATTCAATTCAATCGTAAATACTCCTATATAAAAATGAATAAATTTATAAAAATAATTTTATAATTAGAAACAGACAAATTATTTCCTAATTTATATCTTGCTTGGAATATTAGTTTTGAAACTAAAACAAGTCCTTAAAACTTAAAATATTTTTAGGGTTCCATTGAAGTTTATGAAATCAATTAGTTTCATTGAATAATCAATTTAATCCCAAAATTTATGTTTAATTCTTTTGAGAGAATGCCTAAATTTACATGTTTAATACTATGATTATCACTTAAGTTGTCGAATTTAATATAAATAAAATTCAATACTGCTATTAAGAAGGCGATTTCCATTTATGGACCCTATTAATCTGAGCCAATGACCGCAGAAAAAGCAAAATATCCAAAAGTCCAAATAATAAGTTGAATTTTAATTAATTAATAATAAAAGCTACAAAGCCATCTCTGAGTCTGACTAACGCGCCACCAAGGACCTCACGCGCAACCGCAGCGCGTGCGTGAATCTCCTTTCCTTTCCCTCTCTCTTTTGTATTATTCTCTCTCTCTAGACCTCGTCGAAGCACCACCATGACCACAACATCTCTCTGAAAATCACTCAAACGCAGAAGAGAGAGGGAGAGAATCGAAACAGCCCTACGCAGCACAGCACAATCGCAACGCAAGCGATTAATAATAATCGATTGGCATCGATCAATCGTTGGTTAGGGTTTTTGTTTATCTGGTATGGGCGAGTTGACTCAGGCGGAGGTGTACTCGCCTCGGACTCAGCAAGTGTGGAGGGCACTGTTGAGTTGGTTAGCTTTCTTCTTTCAGATCTTCTTCCAGATTATAAGAGCCTTAGGTCACTACCCTCTACTCTCTTTCTCTTCTTCTTCAAACGCTGCTTCATCTTCAAACGCTTCCTTCAAGCCTCTTCCCTCCGTTGAGCTTTCTGAACACGATTCGCCTCCTTCCTCCGCCCTTCAAATCTCACCCCTTCATTGTTCCCCCAAAGATCATCCCATCCCTAAACTCACGGTATCGTCGCCATTAAACTCTTTTTTTTTTTAAAAAATATTCTTTTTTCCCGCTGTTTTTGTGTTTAGTGATATTTAACGGGATTGAGAAATAAAGGTGTTCAATATAACTAGTGCTTGTTGATTTTTTCATTTCAGGATTTGTGTATGTGTGTGTTTTTTAACTTTTGACTTTGGCTCTGGTCTGAGTAGGGTTTGAGAAGGATGCTCAAATATGCGTATCTAAGGAGTTGAATATGAATACTTGTAGTAGATAAACATCACTGAGCGTTTTACACGGCTGAATCTGTGTTTCGTGGATGAAGAATTTTTGCTTTGTCTTTTGTTTATACTTCAGACTTCGTTTGTTTTTCTTTTGTTTGCTGTTTTTTTTGTGTGTGTGTGTGTGTGTGTGTTTGGATTTTGTTTAAACTTAAATAGCTGGATGTTTTGGTTTTACTTGAACATGCATATTATAAATTTTATGGGATGGTGGTCTGACTGACTTGCTCAAAGTGGAAAATGGTTGGCTTCTATAAACTCTTAAGGGTTTTTGGAATCATCTAAGACAGAAGACAAAACATTAGAAATGGCTTTCTCATGTTTTGAATGAGACTGTAGAAGCTAGTCCTCTGGGTTTGGTTGTGTGTACTGCTTTCTGTTACTTGCCTTACAGAGTTGAGTCACTCTTTTCGCAACATCTGCAGTTCAGCTTGAAGCCCCTTGTGTTTTGGATTGTTATGATGGAGGGATTTATGATTTGTTCATATATTGCTGTCTGTCTGCTGTACTGGTTCCTTAGTTTCTGTCTGCTGTACTGGTTCGTTAGTTTGCTTGTAATTTGTAATATTTGGTGATGTGTTTCTAAAACTTCCTCATCAATATTTACCGCATGTTTGGATTCCCATTTATGTTGATCTTTATGTGTGTCCAAGCAGAAGCTACTCACAGTAGTTTCTGTGTTTTTATCTCAATCTGACTCAGTTTTATTCATATACACATGTTTTAAACACGTTTTCAAACATGCCATTAGTGTGTAGCTTCTCTTGTTGAGTTGTTATTTTGTTTTAATTTTCATGTCTTTACATTTACCCTTGGCACACACTTGCAAATGCGCAAATTTGGCATGCAAAACATACCGGTTTGAAATGTTTTTTGTTAGTCAGAAAAGAAGAAAGGAAAAGTGGTATAAGGTGTATTCTATTGATGATCTGTTAGAAGAATGTCAATGATGTCATTCTTTTGTTACTTCCGCTTTTCCTGCTGCTAATGTAGATTTTGATCTTATATGTGCACTTGTAGGTGGTGCTGGACTTAGATGAAACACTGGTATGTGCATACGAGACATCAAGTTTGCCAGCTGCTCTACGGACTCAAGCAATCGAAGGTGGTTTGAATTGGTTTGAGCTGGAATGTGTATCGATAGACAAGGTAAGTTGCTTTGTAATTTGCATCTGATTGCTTGTCCACAACTAGAATGTTATATCCTCACTTGAGCATGTTGGATTTTCAAGGAAGGAGAAGGCAAACCAAAAATCAATTATGTTACAGTATTTGAACGCCCTGGGTTGAAGGAATTCTTAAAGCAACTCAGTGAATTTGCTGACATGGTGCTGTTTACAGCTGGTCTTGAAGGTTTGTCCCAAAATACTAAGCTGCTGTACTTGAGCATATTCATTTTTTGGGAACTATGTTCAACATTTCTGAATGGCATATGCCTATAAATTCTCACAGGCTATGCTAGACCCCTTGTTGACAGAATAGATGTGGAAAATCGATTCTGTCTACGACTTTATCGGCCCTCAACAATTAGCACGTAAGTGCATCTACCTTGTTTCCAATCCAGTATTCTGTTTTTTATGTAATTAATCTTTCTGTTTTCATTGCTGGTAGCCAGCCAACTATATGTAAAATGATATTATAGTTCATTTAATTTTTAGTTATGGTTCTTTATTCCTTGTTTTTCTGGTACCAGCCCATGTTTTCAAGGTCTATGCCTGTCTTCTCTATAAGTTGGAGGGTTGGTCATTGAATCTTTACAAAACTGTTAAAACACCCACAGATATTGATATTTGGTGCAAATTTGTTGCATTCATATATAATGGTGGACACTTTTAGACTGAATGAGCTTATGAGCATCTGCTAAATTTGACTGCAATGTGCTGCATAGCTGAATGGATGAAAGTTTTGCGCTGTTATAAAAAAAGTGTACTGCAATTATTTTCTTCAATTGTTTCTAAATGTCTTTTTTCTTTTCCAGCTATATATTTATGTTTATGATATTACTCTATCATTTATACTAGATGTGTGTGTGTGTCTATGTGTGATCTTACTTAAATTAGTAGAGTGTATACAAGTCTCAAAGAATGGTACATCTTGTCAATTTATTTTTGTTATGATGAGCATTGTTGACTTAACCTTTTTTCCGCTGAAAAACATTTGGATGGCTTTTGTAATATCTTCAAAGTCCTGAGGGATTACATGCTTTGGATTTTATGGCTAAATGTCTTCATTCTTTTGTTGGTTTTACCAGAATCTTTATGAGATGGACAAAACTGTTTAGAGCCAGTTTGGAAAATTTTCTCATTAAGCACTTGTAGAGAAGAAAATAAAATGAATCAAGGAGGTAGAATGATCTAACTTCTCATGTTAAAAATCAACTTATGCACCTCAACTTTTTCGATAACTCTTTCATCAAACTTCATAAATTAATGTGCATATTATGTGAGAAGTTTGATTCATTTTATTCTTTTCCTGTAAATATTTGTCAAGAAGTTTATCCAAACTGACTTTTAGGTGTTTTGTCTATTATTTCATTTTTGGTATAATTGGAGTTGTTACCACACCCCAACTCTAGAGCTCTACCCAAATCCCCACCCATCATAACCATTTGAGTAATGCACGGGATTACATTTCTCCGCTTTTGCATTTCTCTCAGTTCTAAACTATGTTCTGCATAATCTAGGTCACAGTTGAATTTGGATTTACTTTTTCTTTTTGGGCTCAACATAAATTCAACTGCTGAAATCATGCTAAAAAATCATTACAACTGACTGTTGTTCACACCAGACTGGTTTGTGTTTATCATTGATATTACAAACTTAAAATTTAATTGTTTCTTTTCACAGTATTTTCAGTCTGCAAGGAATTTATTTGTAGTTTTTTAAAAGTTATTATAGTCTGCATCATTTCTGGAATTTTAAAAGTTATTTTGGGGTGTATGACTGTATGTCTTTGAGTTTGAAGTTCGGAGTGGGAGTCTGCTGGATGAATTTGTACAAGCATTCTTATAAATGCTGTTTGCTTGCAGGGAATATCGGGAACATGTCAAGGATCTTACCTGCATCTCAAAGGATCTATGCCGCATTGTTATTGTAGACAATAATCCCTTCAGCTTTGTATTGCAACCAGTGAATGGAATTCCATGCATTCCATTTTCTGCTGGACAACCACATGACACCCAGGTGCAAAGATCTGTGCTATTGAAAATTAAAACTAATGCTAAAAATAAAAAAATCTCATGATATTTTGATGAATTGCTCACCATCTCCTGTATTTTGATGTGTAACAGCTTCTAGATGTCATTCTTCCACTTCTCAAGCAACTTTCTGAGCGGAATGATATAAGACCTTTGCTCTATGAAAAGTTCCACATGCCTGATTGGTTCCAGAAACAAGGGATTCCAGCTTCCAGTTGGGCTTTGTAGGATTAAACTAGTTTGCCATTAAGCTCTCTGTTTTCTTTGGTCAAATTCTTAGTTATTTTGCTGGAAGGGCAGCTGCTGATTGGTTGAAATATATTTTTTGTATAGCATCAATTTGTTTTGGATCACCCAAAGGTTTCAAATGCTGCTTCTTGAAGTCAAATCAGTTCACCACTTATGTATGTAGATTGCCAGAATTCTGATTCTTGTTTATAGGCTTGCAGTGAAAGTATCTCTCGTTAGTCCATTGTAAAGTTATCAATTATCAATAATTAAAGTTTAAGCATTCATTACGTTGCAAAGTTTGTTATGACCAGTTAGTGAAGCATGTAAAATAAATTAAAGCTAACTAACTACATAAATGATTCGCTTTCTTATTTTCTTTAGTCAGGGTCAAGCGCTTTAATGAGTTCAAGAAAGCTTGAAGTGATCTGTACTTGATAGTCTTGGTCGTTTGCATAATTTATGTAATTGATGAGAAAGTTAACGTTAGGAGCTAGTAGTATCCTTGATAACTTAGATTGACATTATTAGGTTGCTAACAAAGTCAAAAGTCTATGGCATACTGGCTAGTGTAGCATTTTTTTTCTTGGGTGAGTTGGGAGAGAGAAATTTGTTGGTGTTTGGTATGTATGATTGGCCTCTGAAAAAGGAAAACAATTGCATGTGCTAACCTGGATTTGGTGGTGGCTTTTTTCTTGACTTGTATGAAAAATTCTAGTGCCTCTTATTCTTATTATAAGGTATTTTGGACATCATCATCGCATAAACTAATAAAAATAATTAATTCGTTAATTTTATTGAATTTTAAAAAAAATATTACTAATTTAGTAATTATGTTTTTATCAATAATTATTAAATTGTTATTGTTAATATGAAAACATTAAATTTAAGAATATTGTATATCACTATTAATAAAAAAAACACAATTATTTAGAATATTTAATAAAATTTGTTAATATACACTTATTTTTTTAATTGGCGTGCATTAGCGATGTATGCCAATAATTTTTGAAAAAAAAAAATATCAATTCGTTTGTTGTATCAAATTTAATCCAAGGATATTGAAGTAATTTAACATTTATTATATAAAACCGCTGGTAATCCCAAAAATCTCATCTTACGGGTTCCGACTACCCGTACCCTCTTCAAAATATAATACTGAATGCAATAATAATAATAAGAAGAAGAAGAAGAATGGATTCAATGCAGATGTCTCCGCAACGAAGATATTAATCTGTTAATGATAGATGTTTTTGTTGTAAAGGCAGGATCGCATTAGAAAATCTAAAGTCGGCAAAAAGAGGAAATTAGAGTGAAAAGCGAAGAAGGGAAAGGTAATAAAATTGGAATCCAATTTACATTCCATTTTTTCTTGACTACTGCGAGGCAAGGGCGAGATTGATTTGTTGAAGATTGAGGTGTAATCATGGTTATGAGAGAATGAATTTGACAATTAATTTTAGTTCTACGACCTCTATGCTGAACGCATTCAACTGCTTCCAATATATATTCAAATTGGTAGGAGCAGTCGAATGATGGGCTTTTTCCGACAAGAGAAAAGATCCAGGTCAGAGGAGAGACAAATGTTTCTTTTTATGTTTTTAAGAAAATAATAAATGCCAAAATACTAAAATGTCCTTAAATTAAATTTGATATAACAAAAGAACTAATTGGTTTTTTTTTTTTCCCAAAAACTTTCGTATACATTGTTGATGCACACCGACCAACTGAAAAAGAGTTGAGTATATATTAGCAAACCCATATTTAATAAGGACAACTAATAAAAAAGAAATTAAATATCTTATAAGAATTTTAAAATATCTTATAAAAAATCATAAATATATTCTAAAATACTTCTTCTTATAATAAGGATAACAGGAAGTAATATTTTACCATGAGCTTGGTAGTAGATAGTATGAAGTTGCTTTCAAGTGTTTAAAGATAAGGTTTAAATGTTTTTTTCATTCATGTAATTTAGTGTGTTTTTTATTTTTGTCTTCGTAATTTTTTTGTTTTGTTTTAATTTTTATTAAATATGTTTATTTTATTTTTTCATCCTTAAAGCATTATCTAAAGTGTTTTAAATGACACTTTAAACAATGAAAAAAAAATGTTATTTAAAGTAATTTATAAAAATTAAAATGAAAAAAAAATAAAGAGAAAAATGGAAAAAAATACTAAGCTACAAGTACGAATAAAAGTACTTAAACCTAAAGATAACGACGTATTTTTGGCAGTGAACTTACTATTTAGACCTTCTGGGAATTGAACCTGGTAACTATGTTGGAAACTTGGAATATTTGACGGTTAATGAAATAGATATAAATAATAATTAATAAGACAAATATGTTGGAATATTTAACAATGAATGGAATCGATGTAATAAAATAAATCTGTTCTTTTATCATTTAAATTTGATGGAACGAAAAAAAAGTTGGCTTTTGTTTCCATTCTCTCTTTAGTCTCTTATAAATAGAAATAACCCCTTAAAGTTTTAGACATGCTTCTTTATTATAGGGATTGGAAAATCATCTCCCAACTGACGAACAGGATAGGTTTCACCTTTTCAATAGTGTCTTCTTCCGTCAGCTTGCTGATTTAGACAAAGATCCATTGAGTGAGTGTTTACATTGTGATGGTAGAGCAGCATTTAAACATGTGCCCAAATGGACAAAGATATCTTGATTGTATGCTTAATTGTCCTCAGTTAAAAATAATTAGTAAGAAATTTGATATCTTAGTGAATGATCGAGTTATATGTGGCTGAAATTTTATTTTATTTTTCAAAAATGGGTCTTTTAAAGTTGAGATATTACCTTAAAAGATATAAGTTATAATTAGAACTATTAATTAAAAATTAACAGTTTAATTGTGATAAAATATATTTACATATATAACAAATCATGAAGTTATTAAAATTTCAATCACTTGTTTTCCGATCAATGATTAAAATTGCTTTTTTTTTTAAGTACATCTTTTTGTTTTAGATAAACTAAATCCTATTATCAATTATAGCTTGGGATTTTCTTTCTGCAGTAAACATTTTTTTCAATACACCCAACAATAAAAAGAAAAAAAACCCTTATAAATTATATAAATTGAAAATTCGTATGAGATTTATGGATTAATTCATACGGATCTATAAGAGTCTTATGGATTACATATTATTAAGTCCTATACGGATTGGTAAAAATTTATATATGTAAAAAAATATTATTAGATCAAAATTAATTGTTATAAAATTTACTATATAAATTTATATGTGTATTGAATATATATTAAAAATTTTAGTGGTATATATATCAATGTTAATTACTTTTTAACATAATTGACCTATTTATCTCAATTGATTAAAACGTCATATTAATAACGTGAAAGTCACCGATTTGAAACTTACATAGATAATTGATTTTAAATCATTTCTTAAAACATAATTTTAATATAATGTGGGTCATATCTCTTACGGAAGTCTCTTACGAATTAACAATTCATAAAAGGTAAAGTTGAAATTTTAAAAAATACGTTAAGTGTAGAAAAAATTTGTTGAGGGTAAAAAGAATAACTCTTTTAGTTTTGTTTGATAAATATTTGATATTGTACGTATGGTTAGTTATAGCTTAGCCTAGTAATATGCATTAAGTCATTAACCCAACAAACACTATCCTCTTTAGATCATATTTTTAAGGGTAGTGCTAGAAAGAGCTTGAGCATTTATAAGCTGGAGCTGAATGCAGTTTTTTTTTTCTCTTTTCATATTAACTCAAAATCTTACACAGTCACACTTTTAGTCAAATGTTTTGAGCGTTCAGACGCTTGTGTGTTCAATAGCAATCCCCTAATATTAACTAATTATGTTGTTTTTTTATATAAATTCCAACTTTTATCAAATGGTTATCTATTTGTCTTAAAGTCTCCTCCAAAAGATGGGTAGCAACTGGCAAGGCAACCCAAGTGACTTGGAGTATGGTCATATGCCTTATGCTCTTAAAGAAATAACAATTAATTAATGATTGGATAGAAACCCAACATTATGTTATGTATTTAGGTTATAAAAGAATGAAAATTAAAAAAGAAAAAAATCTTTCCAGCTTGCCAGCTTAAGCTGTCCTTAAAGTTCTATCCAGTATTCCTCAATACCTTGACAAAAAGGAGCTGGACCTTAAAGAACCTCTTTTCAATTTCCTTCTTAGGGTGACACTTTGTCTCTGCTTCTCTTCTGTTATGCTTGTCTACTTTTATACCCTTTCATTTATTCTTAAACACTTCCTTTTATATTAAATATAAGAAGAAAAAATCACTAACTGATAAAAAAATTAGTTAATTATATTTAATTATATCAATTTTAATAATTTTTTAATTTTTTTATTGAAATTTAGTATCAAGAATAAAAAAGAGTTATTAAAACTAATATCTCAATTAAATGGAAGATAATTTAGAGATAATAACATTAAATAAAATAAAATAAATTAAAAAAAATATTTGAGATTTTTTTATATATTTAAGATCAAAGCAAGTAATTCAGTTGTGTTATCTAAATGCATGTCTCACTTTGACTTAAAAAAAATAAAAATTCCACGCTAATTATCCTATTCCTGTGGTTGGTACATCATAGACTCATAGTTAACAATTGGTGATATCAAAGGGCATGTTTCATTTTTGCAATGTAGTTGTAATTATTTGATACATGGAATTCCAAAGTCATATACAATCTGGGCTCTTGATTAGAAGAATGGGTCACCTACAGTGCACAATTTCATGTCTAATAAAATATTGGTTGGAACTAAACAAAACTGTTTTCTGTCTTAAGGAAATGATTAGTTTGTTCTTTTCATAAAAGGGAATTCATTTTACTTTTTAAATTCCCTAATCTAAATGCCGCAGTTCTGTTTTTGGGTTTCTCACAAGTTTTTTTCTTTTTTCTTTTTGTTTCTTTTTAGATAATCCTTCTTGGCCTGACACTTAAAAGGGACACTCATACTACTTTGAATAGAATTTAGTGTAGAAGATTCGATCCTCATTCACCAACAAAATAGTTAATCTAAGTCATATTTAACTCGATTTTCTTAAAAAAAAAAAATCTCTGACTAGAATATTATTGATAATAAAAATATGATTAAAAATAATAAATTGTTAAAAATAATCAGTTAGATTTTTCGAAGAAAAATTAATAATTAGAAAGTTGATTAATACTCAGTATGAGTATCAATGTTATAATGATCTAAAAAATTCTCATTGGTGGTAAAGTTCTCATTAAAAGTAGTATACCTAAAAAATGAAAAGAAAAGTGATCGCGTTATAAAATTCACAGAGCCCGCGTGGTTGTGCATATCGATTTACTCAAAAGAATAGACAGAGCCACAGAGAGAGGTAATTTTTATACTAATTATATGACTTATAAATTAATATATTTGATCACAATGAAGATTTGATTGTAAAGTATATATAGGAGTCAAGGACGTTTGTCTTCCTATGGTTTTTAATTATGTTTTATTGGCGAAAAACATATGGTTTATATTTAATTTGCATTCCCATCATTATACCAAGCTTTCCCAGCAGCCATGACTATAGTTACAAACATAATTAATGTCGTTTTATAGTTTTGCTTTTTCACTGGGTTTTTTCTGACCATAATCTTTGGTTTCTGAAGAATTCTATATGATTCGTCCTACACATTTTAGTTGTCCTAATAGTTGGCATTTTCTCTTTCTCCTTCTCTTTCTTTATTGTTTGCTGTTACAAATAATGGTCAAAAGTAACCTACTTAATTGGTTGTTTGCTATTGCCTTTTATATGTGTTTAAGTTTGAAAACAAGGCCCCAGTATTTTGTTCGTACATCTTCAAAGCTGGATAGAATATTTCAAGAAAGGATTAGGTGTGATTATTATGCTGAGAACTATATAATATTGAAGCTCATTTGCTCAGAGCTTAGAATGTTGTCTCTATCTTTAATTTCATTAATAAAACACTATTATCATTTTGATGAAAATTTTAAATTTTTTTATTATGCTTGATATGAAACCAAGAAATTTAATTATTAATTAAATTTTTTTGAATAGTTAATTATTTAATTTAATGTAAAAATTGATAAAAACATGTGTCATAAAAATTAAAAAGGATATTTTTTATTACATAAAAAAGGATATTAGTTACACGAGAAGAAAAATTAACTTATAAATTATTATTTTTTTAATAATAGAAAAACAAATTTACAAGAATAGGTAAATTAAGAATGCGATGCTCTATTACTCAATGTTTGTTTTTTTTTACTTATTTTAAAAATAAATTGATTTTAAAAGAATATCACAGTTGAATACTTGAAGTATTGTGTGGTTTTAGCTCTGCCGTTGAAATTTGGACGTGAAATTGATAATTATAATGTTGTTGGGCTAATGATTCGATGATCGGAGATCAATCATTACTTGAACAATTAGGACTTAAAAACAAAATTATAAACCAAAATTACGTAGCAAAAGAAAAATTAAAGAAAGATAATTGGTCATCATATTCATTCATTCACCAGTTACTTCACAGAATTGCAAATCTTTATTTCAAGATTAAGTTAATTACCACGTGGAGGTCGTTAATAACTTAAGATACTAAACAAAATAAACAGTTGACAGGAGTTGAATTTCTTATTATCACTTTTCGTTCCTGTCAAGAAAAAAATTTATCACTTTTCGTTGAAATTTACTTCTTAAATTTCTTTATCAATATTATTCAAAATATATTTGATGTTACTTATTTTATTTATGAAAGTTTTAATATCATGGTTGGTGTGAACTGACAATTTGTAACCTAAATTGCAACATGGATTTTCTATATATATATACAAGGCATCTATTATATAAAGTTCGGAGATCATAGAGTTCAATTCAAAACTAGTTTCAAGTAAATGGTCCCCCATCACTCTTATTCCAAATTTAATTTCCCTTTAAAAATTAACTTAATTTGTTGAACAAATTCAAGCCTCGTATCCAACTACCTGTTTTTCAATCCCATGCGTATTGTTTTAAGACAATCCTAATTGAGAAATTGTTGACACTAACTATAAATACATCCTTTAGTCTGTACAAAAAAAAAAAATACATCTTTTAGTAAAAATTTAAATTGAGTTCACCCAATCAGTAATCATTTAATAGGTGAATCAATCATTTGTCTACCTGGATCCGACATTAATTGGTCTCTCTCTAAATATAAATGATACACACGAAGTATATTTATTTATTTTTATTATTATTATGCTTTTAGATAGATCTCCATTAGAAGGTGAAATTATAAAAAAACCAAGGAAAAGTAGGGTTTTATTTTCGACAAAGTATTTCTTTTGGCATGTTATTTTGTAATTCAAGCAAATTTTAAAAATTTTATTTAGTTAATGAGTAATGACATTAAATTTATGTTTCATATTCAAATTTTGTCCCACCTATACAACTTAAGTTTAAGAGCAATACTCGTAATTTTTTCCAAATTAAACGTAGAGATTATGGCTTAGTTTTTCTGCGTGTTTAAAATATAGCATGTACAGGACAAATGATTGGCTTAAGTGATAGTAGTATATATTAAATTTATTTTAAATAATAAGTTTTTAAATTCAAATTTTATAAGTATATGATAAAAAAGAAGAGAGAAATAAAGAAAAAAATAATAATACTCCTATCAAAGTGCGGAAGACGAAAATGCTTCTATATCATTTTTTTTCTCATTTTCTGTCCCTTTCGCGCTTTTTTTTTCTTTTGTTATTTAATTTGAATATCTGATTCTGCGTGTACATCTCGGATTTGAATTTCAAAGCTGAAAGATTGCAAAATCTATCACATCTTTTAAAAACGTTTATTATCAATTAAAAACTATCGTATTTTTTTTTAAAAAAAATTAACATCATGAATAAACAACTAGAAACCGGAAGCGATGACATTACAAATCGAGTAAATTCTAAGTAACAGTACGAAAATTAAAACTCAGTAATTAATTATTAGTTTTTTAATAACTCATTAATTGAACTCAAATCTTGAGCTTTGACTTGCTCAAGCAATCTTGAGCTTTATCTTCTTTTTTTATGACTAAATTCAGCTCAAATTTTTTAAGGAACGTATTTGAATGTCCTAATGTAAAAGTAAATAAATTTACTATAAATGTTAGCAATTACGAATGATAACATAAAACCTCCTTTTCTATAAAAAAAAACATAAAAGCTCTTTAAACTATTATTGCATAAACTATTTCCTTCATAATAATCCATCTCATAATTTCTACCTTTAAATATTATTTTAAATAAATTATTATTAATTAATGAAAATTGACTCTATATTTTTTTAAATATTATTATACATTAAACATATTTTAAATTAAAATATTAACTTAATATGGAATAGTTAATCACAAATATTAATATGATATTTATTATACTAAAATATAAATTTTGTCCCTTTATGTTTTCAAATTCGCGATTTCAATTCTTTTACTTTTTTTATATATTTTATCTTTCATTTTTAAAAAACTTATGATTTTAATTCTCCAATTTTTTAATTTAAACATTTTTCCCCACTATTAAAAATGTCATTTGAGTCTCTTATCAATTTTAAACTTGACTTTATATTTTTAATTCATTTTTTTATTACCTTCGTTTCTTTTTACCTGTCTTTTAAATTTGTTTTGTAGAAAATAAGAAATACAATTAAATTTTCTTGCTTTTAGTAAAATAGTTGTGAAGTTTTCTATTTCACTCTTTTATCTTTTCACTTTATAATAAATACATGTGAAAATTAATTAAAGATAAAGTGCATCATTAATAAAAAATAATGAATGTAATCTTGAACTTGCAAACGCAAATAAATAAGAACAAAAATCTTCCCAACATCCCACAAATAAAAAGGATTGGAGGAGTATTAAATTAAGGTTTTTAGCAATTAAAATAAAATAAAAACATTTTTCATATAAATAATATTCATCATTCTTTAAAAATATATAGATTAACGTCTAAAATTATGAATTTTTTAAAATAAGAGACAAAATGACTTAATTAAAAAATAAAAGGTTAAAATTTTAAACTTTTTAAACGTAAGAAATGAAATGTTTTAATTAAAAAATAAGAAGACTAAAATCATGAATTTTAAAAAATAGGAATACATAAATTATATTTTAACCAAAAAAATTAAAATAAAAGAATGGATAATCTCCTTATTTTTTTATTTTATTTCCTTTTTAATTAGAATAGATAATTAATTTATATTTATTAATTATTATATTATTAAATTTAATAATATAATAGTTATTTATTACAAGTTTGACTTTTTGAATCAATCATCGATCTCTCTCTCTCTCTCTCTCTATATATATATATATATATATATATATATATATATATAATATTTTTATATTAAAAGTAATAAAAGAAATTAATATATAACGTCTGTGTGTGAGTGGTTTAATGTAATATATGTATATTAAGGTCAGTTTTGAGAAACTGCATAATGAGGAATTTATATTATAAGTGCTTAAAATTCAATAAATTATTTGTGTTTGGATATATAAGTTGATAAGCACTTACATAATTTTGAAATATTTAGATACATAACTACATAAGCACTTATAAAGTGTTTTCTCATTTTAAAAAGTAATGATTGAAAAAAATTAAAATTTTAAAACTAACTAAATAATTAATATACTAACACTATATGTGTGTGTGAGCGCATGGTGTGCTATTAAAAATAAAAATTGCTAGTCAAAGTATACTTATTTTTAGTTTTTAAAAACAAAATTTAAATACAAATTTTTAAAAATTAAGTGCAAACACACACACAAATACACCTACCGATAATTTTAAAGTTAAAATATTTAATAATCAAAATATGATTAAAATATAAATTAAAGTTTCAAAATTATATATATTGTAACATATTTAAAAAAATTACCATTCACGTTATAAATAAATACAAGCATACAAAAAATATTGAATAATTTAAATTGTAATAAAAGATTATTTAATGTAGTTATTTTTTAAAAATATTGAAATTCAATTTACAGATATAAATTTTTATTTTGATTTAAAGATTGAAATGAATAGACGGTTAAGAAAATCATTTATAAAAGAAAAATAATTTCAGATGTTTTTTTTACTAGCTGTAAGATCTAGAAAAAAGAATATTTAAGATAAAGGAAGATTTCAATTCTTCAAGCTATTTTTGTATTCTAATTTCTTTGTAATATTACACGCGTGCATATGCTTAAAAAAATTAAGATTTAATTATTTATTTAGTATATATAGTTTTTAAAATTTTTTTAATTCTTATGGTTAATGTGATTTTTTAATCCTAAAATTTAATAAGTGATATT
Source organism: Glycine max (assembly GCF_000004515.6). Lineage (NCBI taxonomy): Eukaryota > Viridiplantae > Streptophyta > Magnoliopsida > Fabales > Fabaceae > Glycine > Glycine max. The sequence goes on along the minus strand of NC_016089.4, from coordinate 46,213,977 downwards.
TTTAATCTTTAAAATTTATATTTTATGAACTAAAAAATCTCCTTATTAATCATAGGAATTAAAAAAAGATAAAATTAAAAATTATAGAAATTAAAAGAATAATTAAGAAAAGTTAAATTACTTATTTAGTCATTCTTATCTTTTTAGTCCATATAGTTTGAAAGTGATTTTTTTAGTCTTTGTAATTTATATTTTAATTCTCTTTTAATCTCTCTATAATTTAAAAGTATTTTTTTTAATTTCTATAATTTTGGTCCTTGGAAAAGAAAGTAAAAAATAAAAATCATGAAACTATAAAAATTAAAAAGATCACTTAAAACTATAGAGACCAAAATAGAATTAAAAGGTAAAATATAAGAACTAATAACAATACTTTCAAAATATAAAAACTAAAAAAAAAAGTATAAATTATGAAATTATATTGATCAAATAAGTAATTTAACCTTAAAAAAAATAAAATTAACGTGAGAGATAAATTGTTGAACCAAACATGGCCTAAAGAAAAAGAAAAGGCAAACACGTTCAAAACCCACGCTATCTGATGTCAACAGAGTCTGCAACAAACACCCTGAAAAGGTTTCACTTTCACCGTACCCTTCAACTCTCTTTCTCATTCTCATTCTCATTCCTATGCCAATGTCGCTGAAACAATCGCAACCCCCAAATCCAAAACCCATTCTTTCGCACAATGAAGAATAATAAATCACCCTTCTCCGCCGCCACCTTCACTCTCTTCAACGCCACCCTGTTAATCCTCTCTTCACTATCACCAACTCATGCCCTCGGTTCTGCCGCCACCCTCGCTGCCACCTCCTCCGCCGTATGCGGCGTGGTGGCATCGGAGCCGACGCGGCGCATTGCGTGCTACCGCCACGGCGAAGTCGTCGCCGTCGCCCCCAACGTTTCGTTCTCGGCGATCTCCGGCGGCCGGAGCTACTTCTGCGGCCTTCGCTCCGGCAACTACAGCCTCCTCTGCTGGGACACCCTCTCCGGCTTCCAAAGCAAGAGGCTTTACAACAATGGCACTGTTCTATTGGAGAAACTCGCCCTCGGAGATTCCCAGGTTTGCGCCACCGTGGTCGGCGCCGGAACGGCGTCGTGCTGGAGAACCAACGCCGCCTTCGAATCGCCATCTGGGTCGGACCGGTTTGATTCCATTTCATCTGGGTCGGGCTTCTCTTGCGGAATTTTGAAGGGTAGTGATCGGGTTCGGTGTTGGGGTGTTGGGTCCATAGCGAGAAAAATGGAGAGTGAGTTTGGGAACATGTCTTTGGTGAGTCTTGTGGCTGGGGAGTCACATATTTGTGGGTTGAATTCAAGTGGGTATTTGGTTTGTAGAGGAAGTAACGATTTTGGTCAAATTGATGTTCCTGAAGGAGGGGCTTTGGAGTTTTCTGGTTTGGCGCTTGGGGCTGAGCATACTTGTGCTATTCGGAGATCCAATGGTTCTGTCGTTTGTTGGGGTGGGAGAGGGTTGTTTGAGGATGATGTTACAAAAACTGTTTCTTTTGAGGTTATTGTTTCTGGGTCCAATTTTACTTGTGGATTGACTACAAACAATTTTTCAGTCATTTGTTGGGGTCCTGGTTGGGCTAATGGTTCAGGTTATGAGATTCCCTTGCCTCCTATTCTTCCAGGGCCTTGTGTTCAATCTTCTTGTAGTGAATGTGGGATATATCCTCAATCTGAGTCTTTGTGTTCTGGCTATGGTAACATTTGTAAGCCAAAGCCTTGTTGGCCTGAAATGCTGGTGCCGGCTCCACCTGCGGTGGTGCCAGCATCACCACCGGGGCCTGCAGCTTCTCGGTCGAAGGCCTTGACTAAGGGGTTGTTGGCATTTGCCATTGTTGGATGCGTGGGAGGTGTTGCTGGGATATGCACTGCGATTTATTGTTTGTGGACTGGGGTTTGTTTTGGGAAGAAGAAAGTTCACAATTCTGTGCAGCCGACAATCACTAGAGGTGGCAGTGTAAATGGTGTGGGTGGTTCTAATAATAGCATTAGTCCTCCTTCAAGATCATCCACTATTAGGCGTCAAGGGTCACGGATAATGAGGCGTCAAAGGAGTGGAACATCATCCACAAAGCATCCTGAGAGGGCTGAGGAGTTCACTTTGGCTGAGCTTGTTGCTGCCACCAATAATTTCGCCCTTGAGAATAAGATTGGTGCTGGAAGCTATGGTGTTGTTTATAAAGGCAAACTCTTGGATGGTCGCGAGGTGGCAATCAAAAGGGGTGACACTAGTACCAAGATGAAGAAGTTTCAAGAGAAAGAGACTGCGTTTGAGTCAGAATTGGCCTTCTTATCCCGGTTACACCACAAGCACTTGGTTAGGTTGGTGGGGTTCTGTGAAGAGAAAGATGAGAGGCTGTTGGTGTATGAGTACATGAAGAATGGGGCATTGTATGATCATTTGCATGACAAGAACAATGTGGACAAGAGTAGTAGTGTCTTGAATTCTTGGAGAATGAGGATCAAAGTGGCGCTGGATGCTTCACGAGGGATTGAGTATCTCCATAATTATGCAGTTCCATCTATAATTCACAGAGATATCAAGTCTTCCAACATTCTCATTGATGCGACTTGGACGGCAAGAGTATCCGATTTTGGATTGTCATTGATGAGTCCAGAATCCAACCATGATTTCCGACCAATGAAGGCAGCGGGAACAGTTGGATACATTGATCCCGAATATTATGGTCTAAATGTACTGACAGCAAAGAGTGATGTCTATGGGCTTGGAGTGGTGCTGCTAGAACTATTAACAGGAAAGAGGGCTATATTCAAGAATGATGAAAATGGTGGCACCCCAGTGAGTGTGGTAGACTTTGCAGTGCCACTAATTATGGCGGGAGAGTTGGCAAAAATTTTGGACCCCAGGGTTGAACCACCAGAGATGAATGAAACAGAAGCAGTGGAGCTAGTGGGATACACTGCTATGCATTGTGTAAATTTGGAGGGGAAGGACAGACCAACAATGGCTGATATTGTGGCAAATTTGGAGCGTGCTTTGGCTCTCTGTGATAGTAGTCATGGCAGCATTTCCAGTGGTACAATCTCCATTGTATCTGACTGACATTGAAACCCTGGTAAAGGGGAAGCAAAATAGAAAAATGTTCCCTTATTCTTGATTCTTTCTGATAAATTATATGGGTATACTCTTGGGGTGTAAAGATTAGGAATGTCACCTAACATCAAGCTGTAGTGCTGAATTTTGTGAAACACTAACAGCCAGTAAAATTGATCAATTATAATTTTCTGTTACAATTTTTTTCTTTTCTTTTTCGTATCAGAATTTGGTTTCTTTCTCATGGTAAAAATAGTTTTTAGCATTTGCAACCTGCAATTCTTGTATGCCTCGCACACACAGGTAAAGTATAATTTGTGCCTAATGCATGTGACATTGTGTGCAAGTACACTAAAATTTCTGTAGCCTCTCTTTTTGTCGTTTATGCTACACGTTAAAGCAGTGTGTGCTTGATGCAAGTGCAACCTCTATGTTAAATGTCAAGGTTTGGGCTAATACGTTTAAGGCATTGTACTTGATGTAACGTGTAAATTTAGAACACTTACCCCCATGAACGTATTAACTACGAATTATTTTGTTTACATTTATATTTTGGTCGGAGGAGATGAAACTACTTATTTTGGTCACACGCGTTGAAAGGGAAAATACTTGTAGTTTACCAAGTCTAATGCAAATTTGACAAGCGTGTGAAAGAGTGTGAACAAGGGTTGGCTTGCGCTTGAAAACACAAATCCTAGTGTACCCTCATTCTAGGTTGCTATGTGTTTGAGTGAGTAGTTGAGCTATTGGGCCCTAAGAAGCACTGTAATTAACCCTTTTTTCTTCTTTATCACCTTTCCAAACATGGACCCCATCAAAAAATAGATTGGTCTACACATTTTTTAATTACTTAGAAAGACATTGCTGACTTCTATGATGGGTGGAAGAGTCTGAATAGAGAAAAGGAACCAATTCAAGAAGTGGATTGGTTAATGACTTGTTTGCCTATCGCTCCTTTCTAATCACACGTCAGCTAAGTTATGGGGGTCAAGAGTTATGATAAATGATAATAACCAACGTAGGCTTTGAGTTCACATTTTAGAGGACTTAGTCAGAAACAATTTTATTGAAAGAAATTATTCAACTGGAATTTTCTCTAGACTGGTCAAATATGGAACGGTACTCCCATGGCTCAAAATTAATGACACTCGCAAATTCTGCACATGCTGGGCTAAGGGTCATGGGCCATAGGCCCTAATGGGTTACTAAAGTTGGAATATGTTGGGGCCGTGATGGTGATGATGAGTGTGTCCTTTGTAATTAATGACAAGTTAGTGATCCAACCCGATGTTGTCCATTTATGTTTATGCTAACTTTACAGATATATGTACCCAAGCGGAGTGTCACTAATATACTTTTTTTAATAAAAAAATTTGTTAAAAAATGACAAAACTACAAAATTTGTAATTTATGTCAATATTTGTATTCAAAAAGTATGCTAAAGTGTGTTAGTATTTTTCATGCATCTAAACTCCAAGCCCCAACTCAGAAAGGCTCTATATCTCATATTCGGGATGTGTGGTAACATCACTGTTTTTTTGGTGTCTATAAACTCTAAACTAAAATTTATGATAATGTATCTTTGTTTTGAATGATTCATTAATATTATATTCAAATGCTATCTCATTAACATGAGTAATGATACTTTGATACAAAAATATTTTAGACATCTCATTAATACATTTTATATATTATCTCTCTCTCTTATCATATCCATCACTTTTATTATTTACGTGGCTACTTGCAAAACTTAAAGGTCCACATAGAGGGGGAAAATTACGTGAGATCAATTATATTTCGAAACAAATAAATAACTAAAAGTTTCATTTTTATCCACTGCCGATAGGTTGGTGTAACGATTTTCATTCACAATTGAGTAAAAAAATTACCATAAGTATGACATTTGTATCAGATGAAAGTATAAAACACTTACATTGCCAGATTATTCTAATTAAATTCAATATCTAATAACCAACATTTACACAAAAACAATATAGATAGATAGAGTTAGGACTTAGGAACAGTGATATATAGAGAGATCTGTAAATTTTTATCCAACTTTACTTCCAACTTGATTATTTATATTAATAATATATTTTTTTAAAATTATGTTGAATAATTTATGCATAGTTTTTAATTAAAATTTAATATTTTTTTCAGTCTAAGAAATAGCACTAAATAGATAGGGTCAGGAAAACAATAAGTAGCACCACGCCTTAGCTCTTTTCTGTTTGCCTATCAAGCTGTCATGAACATCAATCATTTGTTGACCGTCTATTTCTTCCTTTAAGTCTATGATCTACTTCGAGAAGAGATAACATATTTTATTGTCTTTGACCAAGATATCTTAACACGTGTTGCTGTTATAGTATTAAACAAACTTGCATATTACGTATTCATGCTAATTGTCAAACTTAATCATTGTTTTTGTCTTTTGTTTAAAATATAAGGAATCTAAAATAACTTTCATGCTTTTAAATTAAAATTTGTAAATTGAGAAAACATCAAAGATCAAAACCAAGATATGAGTACAGATGACTTAAAAAGTATCTCATACAAAACACGAATAATTTCCTTGTGTTTATATTGACAAGCCTTACAAGACAAACAAGTCTCCTCAAGAAAACAAAATACACAACACATTTTATTTCTTACATCATTTTACGATATCATCCAGCTACTACAAACAAACTCTTACTACTAACACATCTTAATGACTGTACATAATAATAATAATGATAATGTAGAGCAGAAGGATGCACATGCACTGCACAGAATCAATTATTAATAAATTCAAAGCGCATGAGAAGCTTTACAGTGTTGTATTTATCCCCCTTTTGGCTATGCAGTGGAATTGCTCGAATGCCACTTCTAAGCTCCCAGATAGGTAGGCATGCTTGTCCACCAAAGTCATCTTTCTCAGACATGTCATACTCATGAACTTCTATGCGAAGCAACGCCAACTCCGGAACAGTGAGAGGGAACTCGAATACCTCATTCCATGTAGGTAACCAGTTATCCTCTATTGCCTTAGTTCTCTTCATTATAGTATCATTAGGGACTCCAGCAATCCCCACCTGCATAAAAATGTTTATCAAATCACACAACAACTGTGCCATGAAATAGGTGAAAACCAAAGGGAAGGTATCATAATTCATATGCATGCAATAAATAGCAAGGAACAGCTACCCTTATGAATTGAAAAATGAATTGCTATGACAAGAATCCCATGCTTTAAGAGCATATCATCTTAACTTACTCTTGTGTAGAAGTCTGGAGGTGAATATTGATCAAAGTGTGTATGCTTGAAATCATAGTACCATCCTTCCCCCATATATACAGTCACCTAAGAATAGGAAGAGTATGATAACTGTTAGCATTAAACTAGAGATACTTGAATGAGGCAGCTGATTGACATAAAACCCTTGCCTTCAAAGTAGTCTTCACAGGTAACTTAGCTTTAGGATTGAAGACCTCGTCATCTGGACCAGTCTCCAATAGAAAATTTGGTTTTTTAACATAACCACACCCTCCATTGGCTCTGAACATTCCATGCATCAACCAAAGAGATCTCCCATACCCCTGGCAATGAAACCAACCACAATGAAAACTGAATCATATTTATCATATTCAATAATATACTTCATGTCATGATGTGTGTAATAGCAAGCAACTATACAGGTGGAAGAAGTGTGGATTCTCACATCCTAACCCGTGGAATCTTGCAGGCAATAACACATCAAGGGATTCAGTAAATTATAAAAATCAAGCTAAAAAAAGGACTTCACCATATTTCAACAAGCACATTGCTAGACATCAAATGTTCATTGTAAAATTTGTATCACTAAATGTTAAATGTTTATTGAATTTTGTTGGTATCTTTGAGGTTAACAATTTCTTATTCCCCCTGTCTCCTCAAAGAAGAAGAAAGAATGAACTGACAGAATGAAAATACAAAGCAATAGCAAAAATTGCCAAACAGAAAATATTAAACAAGGAAAACAAAAAATGGGGAAGAGAATGAAATATATGCAAGAGGCAGATACCTGCATGTTAAATGCAACCATCTGAGCTCCATGCATCCACCCAATTAATGGGTTATAATTTGATGAGTCAATGCGAGTACCTTTTGGATACACCCTTAGTATATTCCGCTGAGTAAACCTACAGCAGGCCAACAATAAGGAAATAAAAATTAATTCAAATAAACACAATAAAACATTCTACAATGGGAAAATAGTCAACAAATGTAGTAGAAATTCTACAAGCCGAACATCACACAAAAAGGTTTCAGTTTGTTTCAAAGAATAGGTTAACCATTGGGCATGCTGCCAAAATCATATTATTGTTAATGCAGTCAGACAGTTCTAATGAGCACAAACTCTGTCAGACAAGATGATAAGTCAGCCAACTATTAACATCATTAAATATTAATAAGTCATACACTTATGCAGAGCACCATCATGGGAACACAATATTTAACAGTCAATTTTTAGAACATTTTGCATGACAATAAAGAGTTAGAGGATGTTCATTTATTCATTCTGAAAGGGGGTTCAACCACATTCAAATCAATTCTACCTTAAAAGGACTTACTAGAAACATTTAACAATACCTGACAATTTGTTGTCCATGATTTATGGCAGCCTTTTCAAGCTGTTGCTCACTTAAACTTAGACGTCTCACTTTATCAGGATCCACTTTGAGGCATTCTGCTAATCCACCTTTAGGCTTCCCAGCATGAATTGCAATTAGGCGTCTATATTCTGGAGCTTCATTATGATGTGACTTGTCTGATTCATCAAATTCTTCCTCATCATTAAGATCTTCATCCACATTGTAGTCCTAAGATGGCAAAGCATAAAGTCAATTAACAAATTTACCTTATAAAATTAAATGTAATTGTAATTAATATGCACGATTGTTTTAGTTTCTAACCTTGTAATCCTCTATAGTACCACCTTTCAAGCTTGGGACTTCCTTCCCCCAAGCTTCATCTTCGCCTAATGCCTTTCCATGCTGTGAATCATCCCCTTTCTCCTTTTCGTGCTGTGAATCATCCCCTTTTTCCTTTTCTTTTGCCTCAAGGTACTCCTTAGGTGGTTTGGTTGATATAATAATTCTCTTTTTAAGTGATTCAGGAGAAGGGAATTCCTTCACACTTTCTGAGTTAGGAGTAAATAGTATGTCTCCAAATGTTTCAGTAACCATCTAAAAATTTGGATAGGATTGTCAACTATTAAGAATGTAAGCATTATGAATCCCAATAAAACTCCAAGTAACTAACCTCAGCCACTTTAGCCTGGAGATCTGGCGTAAGGTGGTCTTCTAGGGTTATTACAACTGGATATTCTGATGCCACAAAGGCATGATCCTTAATAGACCTCAAACATCTTATGAGCTCTACAGGAGTAGTCAATGTCCTAGACATGTAAACAACAATGTATCAAATTTCCAAGTAAATAATTTCTGGACCCAGCTGGCAATATTAAACAATATATTGATATAATACCATTCATATATAACCTGTTCAACAATCACGATTTCAAGTGAATTTTTAATAGGAAAAGATTTCAAACTTATGCTTCAATTATGCCAGATAAAGATTGCAGAGGTCACATTGCAATTCATCAACTTTTTACTTCAACTGACTCTGGCAACATCATTCTCAAGAAAAATGAGAAATAAAAAAAATAGAAGGATGTATCTTTATCAAATTGTTGGAGAAATAACATTGTTTACAAAATTTTGTCTCCAAGGAAATTCATGCTTACACCCAACTCAAGACAGCAAGTCAGAGAAGAGAAAGATAGCTAAAATAAATAACAATTTTCAAAACTGTTAAATTTATTTCTTTGACTTCTGCCTGATCACTAAAGAGAAATGAGGGGAAAAGAGAGACAAAACGAGCTGGCATGAGTTCATGTATGAAAGTCAGCATCATTCTACCTGTAAACTTACCTTCCATGAAGAACATCTATGTTATCCTTTGATGCATTAGGCCATATGTCCAATTCAATCACCCGCACACCTCTCTTCAGTGCATTTATGATGGGGACGTCACTGCAGTCGCTGCTCAGCTGATTCCCAGTTAAATATGAATTATGGCCTGTATATATGAAATAATGTGACAAGGGTAAAGTCATATCATGATGCACCTGAAATGGAAGAAATAATCACACAACACACATTGATCAGAATAAGAAAATGCATATAATTAAGCATGATACAATATCAATATTTATGGAAGTTTGCGACTTGTAAAAAATTTGGATGAAATTCAGTATGTAAATCAAAGCTTTGCCCCTGAAACCCCCTGTAATATCTCGGGGCCTGATTTTACCGAATTAAGGCACTAGAAAAGAAGATCCTAAACTAAATGACTGATTTCCATAAACACAATAAAAATCAATGCCATATATAGCGTATCCAACAATAAAGGGTATTTCAATGAATGGAATATAAAGCAAAAGGCTCCATATTCCCTGCAATGCCCTATACTTCCCAAAAGAAGCAACTTATAAGAGAATGGCTCAACTGCATAAATGATGAATCCATTCTGAAATTTTTTTTTTTTGGGGGGGGGGGGGGGGAGGGGACGCTAATCCTCAATCCTGTTATCATTTTCTATTAGGTAACTTGAATTACAAATCCTCGTAGTCAACAGGTCAACCAAAATGCAATAAAACTCGGACTTTTTTCTTTGCGGGGTGAGTCCAAAAGTACAAACTAGGAAACCAAGAAGAAGCTAAATCACTACAGATTCAGTTACGATTGATCCTTTGAGCATAACACTAAACGAGAACTAGCATGAGTAGACCAAGCTTTTGCAAAAACGAAAGTAAAACCAAACACCCCACTTTTGGAAAGGTACAGTAAACAAATACAGTATTTTTTTTTTAACAAAAAAGTCAATGAATCCAGTAAAATCCAATATAGGAGAAAAGAAGAGCACCCAATTGGAAAGTAAAGAATGCCAAAATTCAGATCTCGTAGACCCAACTGAGTATGACAAAAACCCAATTAGGAAAACACAAAAAGTTGAGTTTTTTTTTTTTTGCTTACCCCATGAGAAGGAAGAAGAGGGGGGTTATCGTCACTGAAGAGGTACTTGAAGAAAGTTTCGAGATTGAGGCCAGCGCCTCTGCGAGGGAAATGCCTGAAGCTGTCGATGATGGCTTGCGCGTCTTCTTCGGTGGCCTTCTCTTGCCTTTGCACTTCCACGAGAAACCTTTTGAGATGCGAAGGTGTCATGAACTCATTCTCGGAGTACTCCTCGAAGAGGGTCTTGATCTCCGACGGCGCCTCCGCCAGCGCCAGCTTGAACCGCCGTCGCCAGCAGAAGCACACGCTGTATGTCTGCTTCGAAGTCATGCTTCGCTCCTGCTCTCTGCTCTGTGTTCTCTTTGGGTTTCACTTCGAACACGAATATGTGCGTGTGTTTCTGCTTTAACGTTGTTGTTGTGTTGGAATGTGGCAATGAATGATAGAGGAAGTGGAACAGGAGAGAGAGGTTGTGGAGTCTAAGTGTTTAACAAAACAAAACAAAACAAAACAAAACAACGCAACACAATTGGAAGCGGATCGATGCTTCAACCGATGACGGTTTTAATTACCGTACAGTTAAATACGTGTACTACTATCATTTAAGAGTAGCATTATTTATACCGACGAATAGTAGTAGTATAGTATCCCTTTGAAAGATAAGTGAACATACATAAGCCATGGACAAAATTAAACACAAATAAATAAAAAATTAGCTGTAACTTTTTTTTTCCCTTACCGTGTGAATGCTAAGAGATAAATTAGGAAATTGGATAATATTAATTATATTAGTATCTTGTTTCTTTTTTTAAGTCAAAACATTAAAAAGTCAATCTTGATTCGTCCAGTTCTGCTTCAAGTATATCCAAATTGAGAAATATAATTAATATTTTAGATTTTATTATACAATGAGTGAAAGTTCAGTTTAATTTTTAAGAATTAAGAAATATAATTAATATTTTAGATTTGATAATAAAATGGGAGAAACTTTCGTTTAATTAGATGTTGACACAATAACTTTTTATACAATTATTGAAAGCATTAATTAACTACTGGTTTGAGGTTGTTCTATTTTAACAGTAATCTCAAGATTAATATCTACTCAGGTTCAATATTTAGTGAAAGAATTTTGTTGAAAAGAGTCTTACACAAAAATTAAGAAATCAATTTACTAATATTTTAAATTTCATAACAATTAGTATTATTCAATTTCCTAACTTTTACTAAAATTACTCGCTTCAATTTTTTTTGTATATATTAAATTTTATTAATTGAATTATGGGATATTCTTACATTAACTTAACAGATTATGTATATCAAAAGTTAAATAAATTAGACATTTGTTGCTATATAATCTTATAGTCATCATTTACTTATATTTTCAAAAGTATATTGAAATGAATTCATTTAATAAATTATTAAATAATTATAAAATTTAATAAATATTTTATACTTAATATATTTAATAAGAACTTTTAATTTAATAGTTGAATTAATAAAATTCAGTACATTTTATAATACTGAATATTTTTTTTACGAAAGTAACTTGATCTCATTTTTATATATATAAAGTGAGCACCTTTTGGGCTTTTTTTTCCAAAAATATAATCATACATGTTAAAAGATTGAAATTGAACAAAAGCAATTACATCAATTAACAGCATAATTGACCCCATATAGAAATATCTCCATCTTTGTGAAAATAATTTATATAAGATACTACCAACCGTTGATATAAATGATATCAGTCATATTAGGATTTAAATTTAGTTTAACTCTTTCGAACCAAATAAATCAATTATATTAAAAAAAATATTTATCTTATTTATGAAATAAATCGATTATATTAAAAGAAAAATATTTATCTTATATAGACTCGTAGTCTCCAACAAAAAAATTAATTATTATTTCTTTTGGAAACTACTTTTACGAATAATCGTAAAACAATTATATAAGACACTATAAATAGAAATATCATACTAATGCAAGTTGAATAGATCTGACAAAGGAATAATGTATCGAGCTCGTATCGGATTTAGTAATATCAGATTATTTTAGAAAATTAATTACTTATATTTTTTAAAAAAATGTACTTAAAATAGATAATTATTTCGTTAAAAACGTTAATTTTTGTTGTATGTATTTTGGTACTTGCATTATTGAAGTAGTGTTGAGTTAACGGGAAAAGTTGGCTAAATATGATTAACCTGAAAAGCAGGATGTGCCCCCATGGTGAGTTTTGGCGTGTCCACATGCTCTCAATAAATAATCATTAATCAAGACGATGATCGTTCAATTCCAACCCTGTAAAGGAGTAGATCCAACCATTCTCGTCTCTAAAGAATTGTCAACGTATTGCAACATTATCTATCTATTTGTACGATAAAGCAGAAGATAATTTATATAGGTTTGGTATATATTCACATGTCCTGCATGGGTTTTTTTTAATAGTTAGAAACATGAAATAATAATTTGGTCCCACTTTGCCCCCATGCAATTGTTCGAAATATTGACCGAGCCAGTGCTTGGAATAATTTTGAAAGCTGTAACGAACATTTTCAGTCTTCCTACTTTGGTGGTTTTAGTCGAACAGTTCATGTTTTGCTCTGAAAGCAAAAAAATTTATACATACGGTAGCGCAGTGTACGGATATTTTGAGGGAGGCTTAAAAATGAAAATATTAAAGGAATCTTTTTTTATAAGAATTTTAAAGAGATTTAGTATATTAAATAAAATATTAATTTTTTAGCTTTTTTAGTTGCAAAATCATTTATCAAAGTTTTATAATCAAGTAATTTTAACACTTCACTCTCAATACATAAAATAGCTAACTCATTCAATCTATCGAGTAACATTGTTAATTTTAGATATGATTTTTATTTTTAAAAATGAATCAAGAGTTTTTCAATTTATTCTCATCTAATTTTTTTAATTTTTAGAAATCAAATAAAAAATTGAATATGATTTCATATTTGAAAATGTATTTAAATTGACTTTCAATTAAACATGTACATTTAAATACGGAATGATTGATACAAATAGATTTTCTATTAAATGTATGATCTTGACATCAACATTTGCACCAAATATTTTTTTCCCACATATATCAATTATAGATTCATTCATTAAATTTAAACTCTATATTAATTTCAATAATATATTTGTAGAGAGGAAAGAGGTAGGATGCAAAATAGATATAAAATAATTTGCTTAATTTTTTTAAATAAATAAGAAATATATACTTAAGTTATTTATAATAATACTTACATCTATATTTAATATTTGTGGTCTTATTAATAAAAATAATACCAAATAATATATCATACTATAACTTAATTTATCATTTAATAATTAAAATTAATGAAAAATATTTCTTTGAAAAATGTATAAAAATATTGAGATCCTAAAAAATTGGAGGCCTAAGGCTGTTGCTTCAGTGGCCTAGTGACTTACATGGCTCTAACATATGGCTACATATTTTTTTTTTTCTTTTCTTGATCAAGAGGTTTGCAGATTAATTCTATTTAATATTCAATTAGTTCATTCTCCATATATGGACCATTTTAGGATAAAATATGATAATCATGATTTTATTTTCAAGTCAAAGATTGAATCTCAAATTTTAATTTTAAAAACTCAAGTCTCGAATTATTGGTATTAATAAATTTTACTTTATGTATCTTTTTTTTTGAATTAATACAAAATCACACTTCTTAAACTCTCTTTAATATATCGTATAGAAGTCTCATTGTATAACAAGAACTTTCTAGATCTAGTCCTACCCTTATTAAAGTATAATTTGAAACCATCTTTGCTACTACCCCTCATTTGTAACCCATGATTCATAGTTCATTGATTTATATTGGGTAAAATTACCTTGCTACTCTAAGCAAATTAACTCCCTAGCTTGTTGCTGGCTATCATCAGTGACAGATCCAAGACCCTAAGTCAGTAGGTGTAAATTATAAGAAAATAAAATCAGTAAATTTATTTATATAAATATAAATAAAATAAAATATAAAAATATAAAATTTTATTTACAAATTTAATAAATTTTAAAAATTAAGAAAATATAAGTGCACACTCTCACTCACATGTCTAGGTCTGTTAGTGGCTATGATCTCATTAGACATGTCATAACAATCACACCTACCCTTTGTACCGTTACATGGGTTTTGATGGCACCATTACACTCAACTCAACCCTACATTTTTTATTTATTTGGAAAGTCAAGACCTGCTTTCTAACCTATGGTCAAATTGAAGCAATAGGTGTTGTCTTCAAATTAGCCTGTATGATGTTTGTTAAAAGAACTACGAACCTGTTCCTGTTAGTGTGTTGTAATTGACCATCTTTGTTCCGTCCGAAACATTACATGAGAACACATATGTAGCTCCCCTATCTTCTAGCTCATAAGGTCGTAATCTTACAGATTTTAAGATAATGTCTGAACAAAGATTATCTTAAAGACTTTGACCTTGTCATCCATGTCCTTAATAATATAGATATGGTCTCCTCATTAATAATATGCTTCCATGAGAACACATGTTGCTCCCCTGTTTTGTTTGCTGATGTTATTTAGAAGAAAAAAATAGTTTGTCTTAGAATATCCTTTGAATATATTATGTATTTGATTTGTATCTAACTGGAGAAGTAATCTTAGACATTGTCGATCCTCAACTTTATTATATTTCTTTATTTGATTTTTAGTTTTTTTTTTTGTTTTGTTTTGTTGGATTAGATCGTTTGAACTTAATCTATTTGGTAACTTTGGAGTGTCGAATAATTTATTAGGTCGGGAGCTCTATTCCCTAGTGTTGGGTTTTAGAGTGGTGCCTTTGATGGCAGAGAGAGAGAGAGAATTTTTTTTTATAACTATGGGATGTGCCTAGAATTGTTGGCAGAGCCACCTAATGGAGATTAGCAAGTGAATGCTATATTTTCTAGCTTTGATACTGGATTTTTGGTCCTTGCAATGTCTTAATAATGAAATATATATTTCTGGGGTTTCCTTAACTATGATGAAACTTCAGTTCAGAAAAAAAAAACCTATGATGAAACTTACAATCTAGATTGACTTGAGAAATTGCAAGTATATAATTTCACGTAACTATATTTTATTATTATCAATTTATCATGATTCAATAAAAATTAAACAGAAGAAAACAATTGACTAAGAAGAGAATAATGTGAGAATAAATTCGAAGATGAAAGATTAAGAACGAAAAATAAAAACACAAGATTATTAAGATCGAGGAAAATCAATAAGAATAATTTCGAGATTGGTTTTCACTCGATAATTATTAATGGATTAACCTTTATTACTTACATGCTCTCCGATTGGTTCAATTTCAAGGTGAATTAACCTAAAGTATCATACTTTTCATTTGAGGCATGAAAGTGTATTTAATTAAAATTCTTGTTTTATTTATACAAAACGTGTTTATATAAGTGAATGAAAGATTTCTAAAATTAGAGAAATTGAAGTATTGGGATTATTCATAATGTCTTTTCAAATTAAATTATATCTTTATCAAAGCAAAGTGATCGTGTGTTTTTTTATTCTTCTTTTTTTGAAGAGACAAGGTAATCATATATTATCCTTATTAAGAGGAATCAAATCAAATTTAAGAATAAGTGTAATTAAAACCTTATTAAGAAATAATGATATTCAGGACAATCTTTTCTTGAATCTTCACAATCTAAGAATATGTGTAATTAAAACCTTATTAAAAAATATATTTGGTGAGACAAAAAAAAAAGTGTTATTAAATATTGCTTCATTAAATTTTTGTATTCTATGTGTTAGCTGTATTTCATGGATTGCTATAAAATACTCGTACCTATACAACTCCCAACACAACTCGAATTCTTTATTTTTAGGAAACAAAAACAGTTCTAAAAGAAAGGAAGGGCAATTTAGGCTAAGAATTTTATGAGGAAAATTTACCTCCCCTTATATTAGTTTAGGAGATAAAATCAAGTATTTTAACAAATTATAATTTTGATTTTTTTTAAATACACTAAAAGTATAATTTTCTAAAATATTTCTGAAAATAATTTATTAACATACCCTTAATTTTGAACAAGAGTATTTTGACAAGTTATATTCTCGATTGTCATAAAATATAAGAAGTAACTTACTTAAATACTTGCACTAAATATCTATTTTGATATGCATGCATTCCTAACTCATCTTTCCGAATTTTGACTTCATTCCAAAAAAGGCAAAAATGCAGAAGCTACTGACCAGATGCGGATCCATTCTTCCAAATCACAGATCTAATTAAACATGCGTTAATTAGCACATGCAGATCTATTTTCCAAAATTGCATTTCCAAACATGCATTAACTATAAATTTACAATGCAACGTGCAAGCATACACGTAGATATGTGTATGTATACGCTGTGTGCACGTAATTTAATAACTATTTGTTCAAAAAGGAAACATCCTTTGGCCTACGTTAAACTCTTAATTTAATCCAATAAGATCCACCAAATAATAAAAGATTTCAGTAGTTTACCCAAGGTTTAGATTTAAAATTTGTTACTTCTATTGTACAACGACAGAAAATGAAAAACCTCAATGGGTAAGAATTTTGGGGTTTTAAAAACTAAAGGAAAGGGAACCTTTACTTCCCCAGCTTTTTCCCTCATAAATTCCCATTTTCCAAGAGTAATGCCATTGGGAATGCATTTTATCTTTAAGGATCTGTGCATCTACGAGAATATATACGACAAAAATTATCAAAGGACCGGCACAACACTGGAGTATTCACTATCAAATACAAGGGCAAATCAAGGGTCTCCTTCAAAATGGTTTAATTGCGATGCGACACCTCCAGTAACATGGAGAGAGATTCACCATCCAGCATCTTCCTCATCATGTACATATGTATTTGACTATTTGTCACTAGCAAGGTGGCATATGCCACCTTTTGTGGCTGTGTTGACAAACATCTATCAACTTATTTATTTATCAGCAACTTCATTGTAAGGGTATGACATCAAATTCTCATCTACATTATGCCTTTCTGGTCTTAGGTCTCGCATCAGCATATACACCTTAAAATTCACAACACTCGGGTATAAATTGGATGTTGCTAATATGTTTGTGTTTTGTTGAAGGTGAAGATAAGTTAGATAGATAAACCTCTTAAGCCCATAATATAGTCACAACAATCTTCTTGATGCCCCTAGTCACACTAGTCAAAATGAAAAACACCCAGGAATATGATATCATATGCATGTAATTACAGTCCTAAATAATCATTATACTTAGTTCACTTTCAACTGTGATAACCGTTAGATTATGAATATATTTTGGGAGTTAAATTATATAAGAATTTTTAATTTTTTTTCCTAATTTTTCCTTTAAGTTTTTGCACAAAAAATATTAAAAATGATGTATTTATAATGCTTACTTAATAAAATAAAATCCAAAAAAGTGAGTTAACTAAAAAAACAGGCTAATTAAAGAAAACATGTTAATTAAGGAAATAGGACTAATTAAAGAAATCATCTTAATTAAGAAAAATAGACTAATTAAATATTTCCCTCCCTCCATTCCATTTTCATGATAATGAGAGGCTAAATCCTTGGGAACTTGGTCTTCAATTATCCTTGAATATTACATTTGCATCATCTTTTTCTGTGCTTAATATTATTATTGTGACTTGATCACCCATTTGTATATTAAGTTTTAGGAGTAACGTTGAAAAATGTTATTTTTTAATAGAAGTGAAAAAATGTATCTAAATAAAGACATCACTAGGGATAAGTTGATATTTGTTTAGCATGTTATACATTTCTATTCGCAAAGTAATTTGAGAGAAAAAATAAATAAATGAGACTATTTCGTATGAAAGACCAAAATTAGAGTATACTAATAAATGCATGTATAAATTGAAATAACTATAAATAGAAAAAAATCATTAACATTATATCAACAAGTAAAACTCATAGACTAAGTTTCTCACATTCTCATCTTTTGAATTTTCTTCTATAATAATATTGAATTTTCTCATCTTTTCTATCTTTAATTAATTAATTTAAATTATTATTTTTCTACAAACTTTTTAAATATTATTTTAATCAAATATTCATCTAGATAAATATAAATAAAATTACATTCATCTATAAATAAAGTTACAAAGGATGCTATACTCAAACTTCCATTTTAATTTTACTATTGACTAGTTGGTACACTATCAACAAACTGAAACCGCATTAAAAGCTTTACAGATTTTAATTGCTCGCCCTTCTGATCAAAAAGTGGGACGGCACGGAATCCAGATCTTAGCTCAGAGACGGGTAAACATGTTTGTCCACCAAAGTCATCCTTTTCATGCTTATCATACTCTCGAACTTCTATTCGAAGCAAAGCTAGTTCAGGAACAGTCAAGGGAAATTCAAACTCTTCGTCCCAGACGGGAAACCAATTATCTTGAATTACCTTGGTCTTCTTATTGGCTTTATCAGCTGGTACTCCAACAATGCAAACCTGTTATATAAATTAATCAAATGCTAAGTATAATATATTTTTTGTTTCTCTCTCTTTTTTCCTCTTGATAAGTGCAATTACACAATTAGCTCTTCAGATTCTAGCCAGCCATCATCAACAAAATAAAATATCTTTAAAGGATTTCTAACAATAATTTTTACACAATCTTGAAACTATATAGTCTGCTCTTCAAGGTATATGCACATCCCACACAAATTGCGAAATGCAGATATAGGAGATGGTTATAAAAAGTTGAAGGGTTTCTAACAGTCGTACTAAAAAAGGTTCAGCCCAATAACTAGTTGGAGGCGTATCAATCATTATTGAAACATGAAGACTAGGCCACATTTTCAAGTTCAATTGTCAAAAACATCTCTTCACGAGATGTTCAACTATGTCCATCCACCGACAGATTACTACTGCCCCTGATCTGCAATATTAGTAAAAATATCGAACTCACCTTTGTGTAAAAGTCCGGTGGAGAGAATGTATCAAAGTGTGTTTTGCTGAAATCTGAGCTCCACCCGTTTCCCATATATACTTTTACCTATAGGTCGATAGGGGAGAAGTTTAAAAGATGTCACCAAATCAATTGGTTTCCTTTTCAAATAGTACCTTACCTTCAATGACTTCTTCTCTGGCAATGCTCTTTTAGGATCAACAACCTCATTATGTGGGCCTTTTTCTGTCAGAAATGCAGGCTTTTTCACATAACCACACCCGCCATTTGCTCTAAACATGCCTTGCATGTACCAGAGTGATTTTCCATGCCCCTGATAAATAAAAACAAAATACTAAAATGTTAGCATCCAAGGATGCACTAAACAAAAGAAAAATAACATCATACTAGCTACTATGACTATTAATTAAGTATTAACAAAATACCTTACTAAGAAAAAAAAGCACAAAATCCATATAGCACTAGCAATGATTGTTCTATTGGTAACACTAAAATAGTGTACAGTAAAGAATTAAATATATGTGGACACATCTTAAGAAATATTAATTCAACATGCATTAAGATTGCTCCACAACAGAAAATAGCTCAAAGATGTATCCATGCATGCTTTCACTAGCTTCCTGAACATCCAAGTCTGCAACTGTATGATAAAATTTTCACATGGATCATGTGTGGTAGAGTGCATCAGGACTAGAAATAGAGAACACTAGGATGAATCTTTTTATTTGAAACAACCTTGGTCACAAGTCCCTCACCTGCATGTTAAATGCCACCATCTGAGCTCCGTACATCCATCCTATATGTGGCCTGTAATTTGAGGAGGTAACACGTGTTCCCTTTGGATACACCCTGATAATATTCTTCTGTGTAAATCTAGAAGCATAAAATGCTACCATCTTATTTGAGAGGTTGTCAACTATAAAGTGTTGAAAGCACTAGTATTTACTGAGTAGGATACCTAACAATATCAGATCCATAAGTAGCAGAAGCCTTTTCAAGTTCGTGTTCGCTCAAGCTCAAGCGCTTTACGCCCCCAACATTGTTCAAGTGGTCCTTTACATGACCCTTTGGCTTCCCAGCATTGATTGTAATCAAACGTTTGTACTCTGGTGCACTCTGTTGGTCTGATTTTTTATCACGAGCACTCAAGCCTTCCTCATCAAGATCATTTCCATTTGACTATCCAGTTGGGTGGGGAGATGACATAAGCACGCAGAGCTTATAAATGCAAATCGAATTAGACACAAATATGTTCTTTATGCTCACCTTCTCATCAACAACCTCCAATTCAGGGATAATGCATGGGGATAATGATCCTTCTTCATTTGATTCCCTCTCACTGTCACTATCCTTGAATTGTTTGGATTCAAGATATTCTTTTGGTGGTTTGGTTGATATAAGAATTCGACCTTTCAACGACTCCGGCGAGGGGAATTCTGTCAGAGGATCTTCATGAGGAAAATAGAGCATATCTCCAAATACTTGAGCTATCATCTGCAAATAAGATTAAATTTGCATTCAATGCCTACAAAAATAGGGACTTGAAGTATATTCTTTTTGTGTGTGTGGTAACAATGGAACATTACCTCTGCCACTCTAGCTTGAAGAAATGGTGTAAGGTGGTCCTCTAAAGTTATGATGACCGGGTAGTTAGATTTAACAAAAGCATACTCTTTTATGGACTTTAAACATTGGATAAGTGAGACAGGAGCAGTAAGTGTCCTGAAATATTTCAGAAAAAAGGTTCCAAAGCAAATGCATTTTACAAATTGCACCATGAATGTCTGAAAACTCTAAAACATCAAAAGACAGAAAGAAAATAGTCATCTAGCTCCACAAGATTGAACTCAAGATCAGCACCTTCCATGAACTACGTCAATATCATCTTTAGTTGAATTTGGCCATAAATCTAGTTCAATTACCCGCACACCTCGTTGCAAAGCCTTTATGATTGGCACATCACTGCAAACGCTGCTCAGCTGATTCCCAGTCAGGTAGGAATTGTGCCCTGTATATATGAAATAATGTGACAACGGAGCATTCATATCATGATGTACCTGGCATCACACATCATTCATATTGTTAACAAGAGACAACAACATTCCTTAAAATAATAATAACACTGTAAACTAGATATTGTCCTCAACCTATATACTCGTTTTTTCCTGTTTCATCTCCGATACTATATAAATTGGCTTTAACAAATGAAGTGCATTTATGATTTAATTTTAGGCACTCTTACACTAGTATAACTATTGATCATTATAAGCCAATGTCAGTCACAAACATTACATGTAACTGCAGAAGAAAAATCCAAGTCAGTTTCACTCCTTATTCAAACTTTCCTCTTTTAGTTGGAGGTCGTGACATCACAATTATGGCACATAAAGAAAATATCACTGCACAATACAAAGTAAAAGATTTTCAGTTAAGAAATATCTTAAAAAATTTTCTAAAGATCCAAGATTTTTAAAAATTAATTTGTGTTTTTCTCATAAAAAAGTAATTTTCCAAAATTCATCTAATCCCATCCTTTATCTATTTGTTATCTGACAAAATCTGACGAGTGTTGTAAACAAGTTAGACTTCCCTATGTTGTTGGCCACTTGGCCCCATAATGTGATGTGACAGTTCACACCTTCAATTCCAATTTTTGTCACTTGGAAGGACTCAAAGTAATGAATGGTTGAGAAGCTAAATTCTATGTCTTTTAAAAAGCTATTAAAGACGGGGTCCCTTTCTTGTCTGTTATATAAACTTTCCCATTTCTCCTTTCTTTGCTCCTCCTCTTTGTGCAGTAAAAAGAAGAGAAAGAGAATTATAACATGTCGAAATCAGACAATAAAGCAACTTAATTAGTACAACAGCGAATAATTCATCAAAACATACACATACACACACAAATATCCTTATGACAACAACCACCCCTTTTTTTTAACGTATTCCCTAATGTTAATCTATTGAATAGAGATCACGCAAATATGCTTTGTCTATGCATTCTTTTTTTTCCAGAAATTAATTATTTCAAAATTTAGATACCGTGGAAATTGATTTTGCCATTTTCATATACATAGGGTGTGTTTCCGAACCAGTTGAACGCGTTGAAAAAAAAAATCCATCACATTGCTTTAGTTTTTATGTCTTGAAACATGTGTTTTCTAGTTGAACGTGAATTTTAAAGTTGAAACAAATACACACTTAGTCTTCAGAAATCAAACCTTGTTAACGTAATTAAATTTTAAGGACTAACTATCTATCAACTTTATTAGATTTTATCTGGTAAAGACTTCATGCATCTTTCACATGAGGCTATCCTGCTCGTAAAATCATTGTAAGCGACAACAAAACTCTATCTAGGACTCGAATTTAGAACAACCTTATACAGTTACACCCGTTAATTCATGTGCTCGGTGATATTGGTTTATTATTTTAGTAAAACCTTATCATAATCAACGTTAACAACAACAACTAACAACATGACAAAATGCTTATACTATATGGCACGTAATATTTCATTGCATAAAATAATAATACGTAATGAACAAAAACGGTTTTTGTTTTTGTTTGTTGCAGTTTTTCAGGGAAAGCAAGAGAGAGACCTGGGATTTGAGGGGATCGTTGAAATCGAGAAGGAACAAGAAACGGAAGAACTCGTCGAGGGTGAGCCCATTCTTGTTGTTGTCGGGGTGGTGGTGGCGTTCGGAGTTGGTGTCGTTGGTTTGTTTGCGCGATTGAATGATGCTGTCGAGGATGCGGTTGGAATCCTCTGCGGTGCAGTCGGTTTCACGCTGGTGGTCGTGCAGGAAGCGGAGGAGCTGGTGGGCGGACATGGAGGAGGCGGCGCCGTGGGAGAAGGCGGAGAAGGCCTCCTTGACGTCCGGCGGAGGGGCCTGCTCGGAGACGTCGAATTTTCTGTTGAAGTACTTGAACATTTTGTAGCTGTAGGTGACGGTGCCCATTGTTATTGGACACAGAGGAATGAAGAAGAAGAAGAAAGCGATGGGTATGAAATAAATAATATATGATGAATGAAAAACTTTTGAGTTTCGAGTTTGGAAGAGAGAGAGAGAGAGAGAGAAGCACCATAAACATAAAAATGAAATGCAATTTAAGCGGGATTCATCTTCCTTTACACTTTCTACTGACTAACACGTAAATGTTGCTTTTTAGTAAAAAAAAATAAAAAGTTCTATTTCCTCTTATTTTCCTAAATGTATGTTTTTATTAACTTTATTTTTTATAAATTTATTAATATTATTAAAAGTGATATCAAGAGCCTTTATAACAAATGAAATATATGTTTAAAATTAACTGCTCTATGTGCCAAAGGTATAAGTAAATGAAATAGAGTAATAATTTTATAAATTAAAATTAATCTTATTAAATACATGAAAGAAAATAATAATTTTATAAAATTAATCTTATTAAATAAATAAAATAATGTAGTATTAATATTAGACAAATATTAACCAATGTAGTATTAAAATTAATCTTTATTAGGAACATTAATGAAAAAAATAATTAATGTTGCATTAAAAAAATTAAATGTAGTATTTATTTTGGGATAATTTTTTTTTATCAAATACGAGACTTATTTTGGAAAAAAAGAACAAACAAAAATAAGTTAAACTCAAGTTTTATTTATTTTTCGATAAGTTGATATGAAACTTTTAATTATGATTATTTATATAAATGAGTTAACCTTTAATAATTTGTAATTTTACAAGTCAATATTAAATTTTAAGTTTTTAATTCGAGACTCCCATGTTTATCCTTTTAATCACAAATATGTATTCATATTTGAAATCCTAAAAGATTTGGATAGGAAAAAGATGCACACAAACAAATTAAATTGTTAAAAAAAATTATAGTCATTCAGTTTTTGTATGTGTATCTCTCCCACTAAACATTTATAATATTGAAGAGGATCCACACATCCTAATTACCGTTATCTTTACTTCAATAAAATTTGAGAAGAGAGAAGTGACCAAGTAGGAGAGAAAAAGTAGTTTTAGAACTCAAAAAATAATGAGTATGTTTGCATATTCATTTGGGACCTCAAACATACTTTTATAACTCTAAACTCACTTTTGTATCATATTTAGAGTGTGTTTGAATTTTTGTTGAGAGTGATCCAGAAGTATATTTAATAATAAAATCAATTTGAGATCATATTTGATTATCCTCAAATTTTAAGACAAAAAATTTATTTGAAAACTCAATTTTTGAGAAGTGGAATAATTTTGCAAACTTAAGTTTTATTTTTCTGAAAGGCATTTGTAAACTTAAGTTTGTAAACTTGAATCCAAACATTCACTTGGATTCTGGTAAAATTGTTTCTATAACCTACATTTAGGACACATTTGGGCTTGAATCATAAGTAACAAATGAATTACTTTTAAAAAAATTACTTTTAATTTATATACTTATAATAGAAATATGAAGCAAAAGTATATTTGATGCATATTATTGAAACAAATTTTATTTTATTAGTATACTTTTGAACAAAACATATTCAAATAAAAATCATATTATTATAAATTTATTTTTATCAAAGTTTACAACATTCTTTTGATTCAAACTTATATTTGTAAATTTTAATCTAAACATACATAATATATCATTTGGTGAACAAAATAGGAAGAAAAGAAGATAATAAAATGTGAAATCCATCCAAAGTTACAATTTTAATCTTATTATTTCTTATCTACCTCATAAGATCAAAATATATTAAGAATAAATATGTTTTTATAAGATTTTTTTTCCACTTTTCTGTCCAATCAAATAAGTAGACAAAAAATTGAACTTTCCTTTCTCTTATATTTCTTTTCTACTTTTTAATCCAAACACCTTAAAAATCTATTCACTTTTTATTCATTCTTTCTTCTCTTACTTCTTTTCACTCTATTTTTATTTCCCCTAGTGAAGGATGAACCATAGTTTCGGTTGGTTGTTTATATGACTTATTGGTTTGAAACATTGTTTCCATTGATTGTTTATTTGACTTTCTGTTTTTTTTTTTTTTTTGCTTTTGCAGTATGCGCCTTGGTTGAGGGACAACAAGACAGGGCCATAGATGAGTATATATACTTGATGACCTCTTACAACCGTGTTGCATAATACCCGAGAGGATTTAGCTTCTCCTATTATCTTTATTGATAAAAGATAAAGTAAAAGTTATATTCAAAATTACGACTTCTAGAAAAGGCTTTTTTTTTTTTTTAATAATAAAGAAGTGAAGATGGAGATATGAAATGCTATTTTGTATTTTATTATTAAGAAAACATGAAAGTGAAGTTATTGATATTATAACTTTATATATATATATATATATATATATATATATATATATATATATATATATATATATATATAGAAGTGAAATTGGAGATTATTATTAAAAAAATGTAATAGTGAAGTCATTGAAGTATTTCATTTTGATTCACTTCTTTTTTATATTTTAAAAAGTTAGATGGGAGAGAAGAGGAGTGTTTTACAAATATTAAAAGAAAAAACTCAAAAAAGAAGGGTGAACTGTGAAGAACAAAAAAGTACTTAAATAATTTTTTTTACCACCTAAAATATTTTTATGTTTGATTTTAATTCTTGTAATGACTCTCTCTGACTAGTCTTCAATATTTTGGCATATTAACTTCAAGCATAATGGCCAATCAACTCCTGCCTTCAATTTTCACTGCATCACTGGCAGGCATGCGTTTGTGACAAACTTTATACGAAAAAGTTTCTTGAAGTGCTTAATTTATATTAGGTATCACTCTCAGCTTTACGAGTTAGCTTCCTAACAAGGACGTTAGAGGAAGAAGCACATTCCCAAGGATTAGGAAGATGAGATGAGATGAGTATACCCAGTTGACCAGTTTTAATTAAGGTCCAGCGGAATATATATTTACTCCACAAGATAAGAGTGACTAGAATTAGAATATCAATATACGGTGTAAGGTTTTTCCCTTGATAAAATTTAATTCAAATACCAGGTCAGAATACTTGTTGGATATTAATCAGGTATACTTGAAAGAGAAATCTACCTATTATAATTGTTTATTGGAAAATATAGTTTATAGATTATAATATATGTTATATGTTTTTGCCATAATCTCTGTTGTTGAATTCTTTTTTTTTTTAAAAAAAAAAAATTCTAAGATGCAAATCTTGTTACATGCGGCAAAGACTTTTAATTTTTTTTTTATAATATATATTATATATAAAGGATATTTTCTAACAATTTTTATGTGAATTTTAATTATGACATTTGAAAATAATTTATGTACTTTTAATTATATTATTAATAATTTTAAATTATTAAGGTATTTATTTATCATATTTATTATTTTTTTTCTGTATTTTTTTTATCACCTACTCATTATATTTATTAATTCTTTTTTAAACTCTTCCTAACTTTTTTTCTTCTTCTGTCTCGAAATTAAATATATACACTTATGTTATCTCTACTTATTTCTATAAGGAATTCCTCGGAGAAAATCTCTAATTATCAATAAGCATTCAATACACTTAAACTCACTAAAGTCGGTTAGTGATGAAATTAGAGTAAATACATAAAGGCATAGGTCCGATCTTCATTGTCGTCATTAAAAAGAATCAGTGTAAATTTAAGTGTACTCAATTAAATTTAAATTAGCAATATGCATTATAAATTGTTCACTGATTAATTATGAGTTTACGACAAACAAATTGTAGCAGTCAAGTGGTCAAACCATGTAATGTTAGAGCCATAGGTGGAGACAGCATGCTGCTACAATTCATTCAAACTGAAACTGCATCAATGGCTTTACAGATTTAAATTTCTCTCCCTTTTTGTTATATAAAGGGACTGAATGAAATCCATGTTTTAGCTCCGAAACTGGCAAACATGTCTGTCCAGCAAAATCATCCTTTCCAGGATCTTTGTCCTTTACTTGTATGAGAAGCAATGCAAGCTCTGGAACAATTAAAGAGAATTCAAATTCTTCATCCCAAACAGGAAACCAATTGTCCATCATAACCTTTGTTTTCTTCTTTGCAACATCATCTGGCATTCCAACAATACAAACCTGTCGCGCAAACTCAGATATCAATTAGGATACACACAGAACAATATTTTCTGTTTCTTCTTGTTTTTTCTAGTGAAAATAACCACTCAAAGTTCCTGGTTGAGAGGAGTGAATAGGATATAAAAGTTCAGAACATAAGAGTATGTGCATTTTTTGACTTTTATGGTAGCGAATGTTGGACTTTAAAGGAAGAATAAGAGAAAAAAGTGGAAGTAGTAGAGATGAGAATAATAAGTTAAATATGTGCCCAGACAAGAAAAAACAGGATTAGAAGTGATTACATACGAAGAGAAATTGGTGTAGTACCGATTGAGGAAAGAAGACAGAAAATTGGTTAAGATGACTTTGAACACTTGCAAAGAAGGTCACTATAGGTACAGGCAAGGAAAGTGGATGGCATGGTTTTTAGTCCTGTCAAAAATAGGGGGAGGGATACCAACAAGGACATTGAGAGAAGTTTTTAGGAGAGATCTGATAGTAAATAATATCTCTAAAGATTTGGTCTTTAATCAAGATTAAAGATGTTTTGTAGTTCATGTAGCTGACTTTACCTAGTGAGATAAGGCTTTTGTTGTTTTTGTTGTTGTTGTTGTATTGCTTATCAATCATCAGGTATGAACCGGAGTTGCAATGGAAGTGAGAAATAGGCCAGAGATATCAGTTGTAGTTGTAGAGTTTACAAAATTATGATCAATGTTGAAGCCTAAATCAAGTTTTATGGTAAAAGATTAGTCCTCCTAAGTTTACTGAGAGTTGTTTAATTATCCAGCTGACCTTAGTGTAGAAGTCTGGCGGAGAGCACTTATCAAAGTGTGTAGGACTCAAATCTGAGCTCCACCCATGTCCCATGTATACTTTTACCTGTTATTGGACACGACAACATAACATTCAAAAATCAAATGCCACCATCCAACTAAACAAATGAATTTACATTATATTATTGAATGATATATGCTTACCTTAAATGTCTTCTTCTTCACTGACTGTATCCTTGTAGGATCAAACTCATTGTCACAGTGATACTTCTGCATTAGAAATTGAGGCTTCTTTACATAACCACAGCCTCCATTTGCCCTGAACATACCCTGCATCAACCAGAGCGATTTGCCAAGCCCCTGTTGGGGAAGACAAATGGTGAAATTGTAGAAGATTAGAATTCCTGGCAAAGACATAGTAACTTGCAAATGAACTCAATGCACGTGACTTTTGAAATAGTCTCCAAGGCTAAATTTTATAGCACAAAGTATCACCAAAAACTCTTGCTAGTATAAGGGTTCAAGATTTGATTCATTTGAATATTGTGACTGTTGTGTTAGACATAATTATAAAACACAATCAATTTTCAACATGCATATTGGGTTGGTCCACAACATAAAAACAGCTTAAACATGTGACTAAGATTTCTCTGGTCATAGTTTCCCTAACCTGCATATTGCATGCAACCATTTGAGCCCCGTACATCCACCCAATATTTGGCTTGAAATTTGAGGATTTGACACGCATTGCACTCGGGTAAACCCTGAGGATATTTTTCTGTGTGAACCTGGGTAGAATATGAACTTGAATCAGATAAGTCATGGGATAACTACCTAGGCCTAATTTAAGTGTTAAAGTAATGACTTGACTTAGGAATGGAATATAAAGATAAGCCATTGCATATCAACACTGGATATTGTCAACTATGAAAGTGTGACCATTTTTTGCAGCCACTATCACCATTCAGCAGTTAAGCTTGACAAGTACCTAAGAATATCTGTTCCATGAGATTCTGAAGCCTTTTCAAGGGTCTTCTCACTCCAACTTAGGCGTCTAACTTCACCGT
This sequence comes from Glycine max, assembly GCF_000004515.6. Classification (NCBI taxonomy): domain Eukaryota; kingdom Viridiplantae; phylum Streptophyta; class Magnoliopsida; order Fabales; family Fabaceae; genus Glycine; species Glycine max. Next base: position 46,185,011 of record NC_016089.4, on the reverse strand, counting down.
CTGTTTTCAATTTATCCTTCAGGCAACCCTTGAGTTTCGTATTATGGATAGTGATTATGTGTTTGTAATCAGGTGAACACACCTGATATGGTTTGCGGGCACATTCACATGCACTTTCATTTCCCTCATCATGATCACTTCCATTCTGGTAATACATGAAAAGAAGTAACATAGCACACAAAGAACGTAAGTTCTTAATTTTATTACAAATATATGAATTCATATAATATAGCATATATCTTAGTCTCACCATGTCCTCGGTCTCCACTTCGTTCTTATTGGAGTCTGGAGATTCATTTTCCCATGATTCTTCTTCAGATGATTCACTTTCATTTAGCATAGGATTGTCCTTGATACGGTAGGACTTAAAACGTTCTTTCGGGGGTTTCGTTGATATAATAACTCGATTTTTTAGTGATTCCGGGGAAGGGAATTCTGTTAAGCAAGAGCAATCTGCCCCAGGGTAAAAAAGCATTTCCCCAAATATTTGAGTTGCCATCTGCAAGACATGAAATCATGATAAGAGAAGGAAAAGTAAAACAGAATAGTATCAACATTCTTCAATGAAATCATGAGAGGAAGTGAACGAGTGAAACTGGATGCTTACTTCTGCAAATTTAGCTCGAAGATCTGTTGTAAGATGGTCTTCTATAGTTATGATCACTGGGTATTGAGATGCAACAAAACCATATTCCTTTATGGATTCTAGACATATAATAACTGAGGCAGGGTTGGCAAGAGTCCTGCATTGATTCCGTGTGAGAGAAAAGAAAATAAAAACAAATTAGTATGCTTTTTCTTACAATTAAGACTGTTAAAGAACTTTATTTTTGGGGTCACTATAGTCAATAGTAAATCTAAAATGGACTTTATCATCAAATTCATGTACCATCCATGATCTACTTTAATATCATGCTTATTGTAAGTTGGCCATAAATCAAGTTCAATAACACGCACGCCTCTTTTCAAAGCCTTTATGATTGGTTCTTCACTGCAGTCACTGCTGAGTTGATTCCCTGTCAAATAGGAGTTATGGCCTGTATATATGAAATAATGTGACAATGGAGCACCCATATCATGATGTACCTGGAATCACATTATTGTATGGTTTTAGCAAAATAAGGCTAAAACCAAAAAATGAAACTCTTAAAGGTGAAGTTCTACAAATGATTTTGACTTTTGATATACAAGTCGAGGTTTTTGGGTTACTTGACCCGCAATCACGGCCGCAATTTAATGTAATATCAAGGATGACAATGAAATTGTAACCATGATTGCAATTTAAAACCTTATATGGAGAGAGCTTACCTCGGCTTTCAAGGGAGCGTTGGAATCATCATGAAGCAAAAAACGGAAGAGCTCATCAAGGGTGATCTCATGTTCTCTATTTTGATCAACCTTATTAACAGTTTCTTGACATGTCTTTCTCACTTGCCCCTGATGCTCCATCAGGAAACCGTGGAGCTGCTCCGCGGACATGTAGGACCCTCCTCCAGTGAACTTTGAAAACGCCTCCTTGAGGTCCTGCGGTGGAAGCAGTTCGGTGGCACGCAGAAGCAGCTCGGTGAACTTGTACTTTCTGATAAAGAACAATAAACTTTTGTATTTGTTGTATGTTGCTATGTTGTTTCCCATCCTTTCTGCCTCTCACTATGTTCCACTAAAGCGTTTCAGATATGGAGATTAAGAACAAAGCATGCATTTATATTGTGGACTGAGGATCAGAGAGAAAAACAAGAACATTCAATAATAAACAGAATAAAAATGTTCATACTGTCTAAGTGTTTAAGACCGTTACTTTTAAACAGTGATTTAATATAGCATTACAAATAAGTCAAGCCAACAAGTTGCAAAATTAATCTATTTTAAGTTAACTTGTTCTGCTGAACGAATTTTGTTACTCTAACAAAATGAGGATATTGTCCAATAAAATCTCTAGTTAGCACACATCAAAATGAAACTGATTTAGAATTTTAGAATTTAACCATGTGTCTGCCAGATTTACATCAATAGTTTCTTTTTTCCATAAATTCATATATAAGTATACTTGTTAGTCTAAGAGTCACTTATCCAATACTTTTAAGCTGTTCAATTAAAACAAAACCTGCGTGTACCATCTGGTTCGGTGGCTAACTTTCACAACAACATTAACTTGAGAATAGAAAGAGGCTCGGAGGTTCAAGTTTAGGGCAAGGAGGTTTTAAGTATTGTGCACATGTTTTCCTTTTCAGGCTATATATATATATATATACACACACACACACGACCACATGTGTATCAGATAAATATACTCAATATTATTTTTACGTTTGAGCATCTTTTTATTTTTATGGAGCTTTTCTGTATTTTGTGGGGGTAGTTTACCATAGTTTGTAATTGTAATTGATATGGTTCTGTTGTTTATGCGTTATATATCCTATAGTCAAACTCCACTATACTAACATTATTCATATTCCACTGCCTTTACCGGATTCTCATCTTTATAACGTGATGGTGGGTGGCTTTATCTTATTTTATGTTCCATCTAAATGATCATTTTAAATTTTTTCTTTATTTCCCACTGTTATGATCGACTTAATTTCATTGGATAATTATGATTGCGATCAAATAATGCATCTCATGCTGTAATCAGATTAATCTTGCTCCATTTTCAACCCATCTGGCGCATATTCAACACAAATTGTTCCCCTCTTGTGCACATCTAAGGGACAAGAACTTTTATCTTCCCAACCCAACAAGATAATACCAGCAACAATAACTGAGCCATATTTTAACATAATTTTGTCAGTTACACACATTAAATGACGACATAATGTTTTTATACTAATGATATTTGTGATTCTGCAGGGGAAACAGTATAATTCTTTCAGCTCAAGTTAGTACTCTCCGAAAAAAGTTGATTTATTTTTTGGGTGAACTCATGGTGTTCCTTAGCTGAAAGTCAAAACTAATTCATCGAGATACAAGTTGATTCATAACAAGAAAAAATCAGGTACATATGATTCGTGTTAAGTGTCAACGACTCTAAACTCACCAGAGAGCTGTTTAATTTATGATCAAGTTCACCGTCTTTCGTTTACAATCTCAACTCTCAACTCTCAACTCTCTTCTTCAATTCTTCCCCTCCAAATCCCCAAGGAGGAGAGGGTTTTGGAGGGGGTGCTTCAAATAGTGTATTTTAACATAGGAATCGATGGAAAAAATCATTCATTAGAAAGTTGAAAAAATCATTAAATAACTACTCAATCCAGAACTTTGGCTTGATTAATTAGTTGATTCACCATTTTCATCCTCCTGATTTTACTTCTGCTAAATCTTAGCCTAGCCATCCCTCAATATGGAAGACTGGAAGTTAGTTAGGAATGAAATTTCAAATTAAATCCAAGTGTGTGAAGGAATTTCTCATATGGTGTTGAATTTTATGCATTGATGTTAACGTTTCAAAAGGTGACAATTGGTGGTTGGTTCAGGCGATATATATATGCTCGATTTCTTTCAAGAATTAGAATCTTAAACTCGAGCCTTATTCTTCGATGAAAAAGATGGTTCCATCACATAGATGTTTATACTTTGAATAAAGTTTCTCCATTGCAAGAAAATTTAAGGGTTGTTTGGTTGATAGGGGTTTGATGAATATAATTGGGTTTGTTTGATAAAGATAAAAAGGAGAGAATTAAAAAGTAAGTGCGTCTCATTGTTAAATTTAACTTATATATTTATTTTTTTCCTTTTTCCTTTACTAATTAAAACTATTTCTTACTAATTTTAAAACACATTTAATTTTTACTTTATTTTCATTTATTTTCATCTGTCTTATTTCTTTTCTTTTTACTTAACATGGACCAATAAACTTGTTCTATAGGGAATTATGCAACCTGGTTTTTTTTTTTTATGTGAAAAGGAATGGTTAATTCATTTCTTATTTCAAGAGTAAGTATTTTAAATTTACTTTTCTTCATAACTCTTTTATAAAATACGAAATTTTTTAAATTCAATCATTAAATCATATGTTATTGTCTTAATATGATGTCAAATTTTAAATAAAATAAAAATTATATGCTATCTTATAATTATTCATTTATTTATATTTAGAAAAATAGTGTAATTAAAATAAACTCAATTTTTTTAAAAATCCGTCTCTTTTACAAGGCATCTTTCTTTCAGTCAGATATAATTGTTATGTGAATAAAATTCTTTTTATAAATATTTATGTATATTTAAGATCTGAACTTGCTTAAAATTGAAATAATTCTATGTGAATTGATTTATATACTCGGTAGTAAAAAAAATAAATTTGATCAATTAAATATTAAATAATTCTAAATTATATAAAACTTTATATAGATGCATGGATATGTGTGTGGGTTAACTTAAATCAAGGTTTTTAACTAATAATTTATTGGATCATTTAAGTTTGACCATATGAACTTTTGGTCTGAAAGGAAAACTCCTAGCAGATATGAAAGGCATCTAAATTTTGCAAATGGGTGGTTCCTTCTCTCTTACAATCATCATCCATACGATACAAGTTTTTGAACTACAAGATCATTTTGGTCAACGCTCATTTAATAAAATATGACTATGCCATATTTTCGTTTTCCAGAAAGTGATTCATATATATTATATATGTGCATAGCATAGGAAACAAAAGAAGCAAAAAACTCAAATGAATGGGACACTACATATAGGTCTTTGGAATTGATCTTTAAAAATCTCGTATATATGATTTGGAACATTGTGACACCCATCATGAGATTCAATAAAACTTTTCCCGTTCGAGGCCCTTAGTCTTTCTTATTATGATAATACTTATGCATAAAACATTGATGTAACACACAAATTTTTATTGCTTTTCTTAAATAAGTTAAAGTTATTTTTGGGAACGTATTTCATTTATTTTTTTATCTGAAAAAATTATTTAATTTTTTGGTAAATAAATTTTTTTAATAGTTTTTAACATTTTCTGAAACGTTATTTGAAGTTATATTTTTAAAATGTTAGTTTTTAATTTTTTATATTTTTTTCTTTTATTCTCAATATATTTATTTATTTATTTTGTTATCTTTTTTAAATGAATCATGATATTACTTTTATCATTTTATATTTTCCAACTACTTCATAACTTAGTTTGCTCGAACACTTATAATTTAATAAGTTAATTTTTCAAGTTTTAGTTAATTTTATTAAATATAATCTTAGTTGATTGTATCATTAGATAATTGGAAATGATAAAAAAAAAATTCAAGCCAGTTAAAATTGAGATTTTATCTTAAAAGAGAGAGAAAGGAGGTAAAATCATAAATCAAATAATAGGGTTTTACAACTAAATCTTAAAACGCTAATATCTCTAATTTTGAGATTTAAATCATGATTTTAAAGGATTTTACCTCATCTTCAATTTTAACTACGATTTGAATCACTCAAAGGAATTAAATCATAAAATTTTGGGATTTTACAATTTGAATCATCCCAATGTTAACTATCATACTTTAATAAATAACATATGTACATTCTGCTGCTGAGGATGCAATATTGACCATCTTCGTCATATTGGTTTAAGGTTGCATTAGACAGAATAATTTAATTATGTAATGCTAAGTTATATATTTCATTAGAAAAATTACTTAAATAAGTTTAAAGGAAATATTTTGGTCAAAATTAAAAAAAAAAACGTTTAATAAAATAACTTAAAAAGTTAAATTAAATTACTTTCATTAGTCTAAATAAATGTTATAATTTTTATTTGAAATATTTCCAAATCAATTTTGATCTTTTCCATTGGTCCAAAAGTACGTATTCTCTAAGTGGTGGGTAACTCTCTCAAAGGAGATCCCTAACACCTAAAGACTAGTTTAGTACATGCAGTTGGATGAAATTACATGCACTAATCCTTTAAGTGGGTTTCTACTAATATTTCTAGCATGCAATTGGCGTTATAACAATTATTTCTATCATGCAGTTGGATGTAATTTAATGAAATTACATCATTCTATTGTATTGAGAAGGATACCTCCCCGCTCTACAATTATTTCTCATAAAAACAAGTACTACTATCTAACAAGGAAATAAAACACGGGCCTAATTTATTATTTTAATTATATTGGAAGTTTTAAGGCCAACGTAACTTTTGAGCAGAAAATTCAATTTCCTTGCCGTGAATCTTGATTTTGCAACTCTATTGGAAGAAGTTATCCTAGCCCACCAACATGGACATAAATAATTCATTCTAAGTTAATTTAGAGAGTTCTATATATTTTGACATTTTGCTAGAACTGGGTGAATTCAATTATGCAGCAGTAACAAGCAATGCCGTAACTGAGCCACAGCAACATCATACACAATTAATAAATTAAAATGATGCAAAAAATATGAGAGAAAAGAATTTTACATCAATAAATTACAACTAAACTTAAATTTATGAATTTTTTCTTCACTTATCCTAAACTTTTTCACAATATGAGACTTCACCTTTTATTTTGTCAATGTAAGATCTCGTTGACTAATAAACACATGACGCATGTCACCCTCTCAACATAGATCCAAATTCCACGTGATAGAGTGTTCACATAGAATCACCCTCCGAGTTCCCCTTATAAATAAAACAACATTGAAAATTGAAACACAAATACAGTTGATTATCGTTTAAGCCGTTTAGGTGTGATGTTTGCCGCGTTACGGAGAGAGAAAAGTCTAAAGTTTTGTGCGTGTAAAGTTCCAAGCATTCGTATTCGTCATATATATATATATATATATATATATATATATATATATATATATATATATATATATATATATATATATATATAACAAATTACGGTAAAAAAACGTTGCACCTTGCCTCTCTCTCTCTCTCTCTCTTAAGCCTCCCCCTTCATTTTTCTTGTGAATTGCCTTGCACGTGTTTCTTGCCTTCAAACCCTTTGTAAATATAAACAAAAATAGTTTTGAAGCACGTCAAGGATTGGAATCAGGAAAGAAAATGATCATAGTGGCCAACATGGGTTTTTCAAAGGAAGAGAAATCCAAAAGGCTGTTGAGGGGTGTGAAGATTGTGTTCTTCTTGATCACCATGGTTATATCACTGCTTCTTTTCTCTGCCCCGGTTCTCTTGGTTATTGCCGATGCACTTGTTCCTTCAGCTCTACTCTCAGCTTTTTCACCATCTTTTCTCTTCTCCCATTTTGAGAACTACGATTTTGGCTACTCTCTCATTGACATACCTCTAGTATCTATTGCACGATCACTTGTCATCTTCTGTAAGTACATGTACAAAGCAAAATTTTCAATTTCTAAGTACCCTTTTGAGTTATAAGCATGATACAACTTAGATACAGTTTCATAATTGTTTATATATATATATATATATATATATTTTTTTAATTAAAACTGGAATTTTATCTCGATCATTTATGTTGATCTTAATGTAAACATTTATACGAGAATTATCGAGATAAAGTTTTAATTCTAATTAAAAAAAATAATGCTAAAAACAAACTTAGTGAAGTCCATCTAAGTTTTATAATTAAAAGCATGATTTTAAATAGCGGTTCCCAATTGCAATTGCGGCAGTAATATTGCTGTTGTGCTTGTGTTTGCAAGACTACAATCACAATTTAAAATCATGATTAAAAGCAATACTCTAATTCCTCATTTCCTATGGTTCGAATTTGTGGTGGGTTTTGTGTAGGTGTGTATAGTTTCTGTGATAGGCCAAGGCTTTCACATGGGCCTTATTTGGGAGTCACCATGTTGTGCTCAGTGATGTCTTTGACATTTGTTTGCTTGAAAGCTGTTTACGTGTTGAGCTTAAACACAAATGTTAGTGGAAGAGAGTCAGGGTATGATAGAAGTTCCCAGATAGCTCTGTTCGTGTGGTCGTGTGCTTTGGCAGTGGGGCATGTCGTTGTTGCCTACAGAACAAGTTGCAGAGAAAGAAGGAAGCTTCTCGTTTACAAGATTGACATTGAAGCTGTAAGACTCTTTTCTCCCCCACTTTATTTCCTACCAAGACAAAATAGAAAGGAAGAAAAATGATAGTATTTGCTTATCTTCTGGTTAATTATTGATCGATTGGTACATACCATAAAGTTTTGAAATTAATTACTAGGTGTTTTAAATGAAAAAGTTCAAAATGATTTTCCCTTTATCTCTTGATTTAGTTAAATTATTTTTTAGATTTTTAAAATAGATTTTAATTTTGATCAACTTTTTTTTCTTCAGATTTTTAATTTTGATCAATTGTTCATATAAAAATGTTATATGACAAAATATAATTAGATGTGAATCATTTGACCAAACGAGTCGACCAAATATAAGATGATTGGACTTTTAATTAACTTTAGGTTAGTTTTTCTATCTTAGGCTCAACACATTCAATAAATTGGGGTGACCCTTCTTGATCACTTCAAACATTTTATGTTTCGTTAAGGTCTCTCGAGAATTTAATTTTAGGGTCTCCGATATTTAAACATGAGTAAGATGATAGTCTAGTTTTATTTTATTTTTACATTTTTAATATATTTTAATTAAATTCTTTTACATATCTTAACTTGCATAAATTAGGTATTATCGATCACGATCATTTCATACCTCAACTCTACTTTTTTCTTTATAAAAAAAAAAAATCAAAGCTAACAGTTCTCTTCTTGTTTTAATTAATGGTACATGGCCGGTACGGTGGTAGGTCAAAACGATCATCATTTCATACCTTGCACTATTGCACATGTTATCTTCATTTGAAAAAATTGTATTTATCGTTTCTTTATATATATTTGCTAGTTTTTGTAGAGGTCACCTCTATAAAGAAATACATTTTTTTTACATGTTCTTATCATATAAAAATATGAGTGACACGATTCATTCTTTAGCTCTAATCAAAGTAATATAAAATGCCCATTACAATCAAAGAATCTTCTTAAGCCTTTGTTTATGTTTTGTGGAGAAATATTTGGTAAGGTGGAAAAGAATGAGATAGAGAAAAAGAGTTAAAATTTAAATTCAAGAGAAAATAGAAGAAATGAAAATTTTGATTTTTTGTATTTAAAAGTCAATCTTCTTCTCTCTTTTTTTTTTTACCTTTTCTTTGATTAAATAAAAGGGAATATAGCTGTTTATGATTTTTCTTTATTTTTAATGGAAACATTGATAGGGGTGCTTTTCATTGTTACGTTACTGTGATAATGCTGGCTTGTGAGTATGGTTAGACAGGGATATTTTCAAACAAATAATAAGTTGAATATTTAAGACTAAAAAATTCAAAATATTGTTTCCCGTGTAGCAAGTAGTAAGATTTCCCATCCCTTAATTATTTAAACAATACTTAATTAAGTGTGAAGTTTGAATTAAAATTAAAACGAGGAAAGAAAAAGAAAAAGGAAAAAAAAGAATGAAAGCAAGTTTAAAAGAATCTCAATACTCAATAGCATAGGCAATAAAAAAACAATAGTTCGACTTTGAGAAGCCTAAGAAATTTGGTTTTACCTATATGATTAATCATGTTACCTAATTCTTCCAGAACTCATTTTTCATAATTTCTAATTGTTAATCACCTATGACCTATGCTTAATCTAGTAGCACTCAATAGTCATACAATTAATTAATCACAATACAATTATTGGACAATTAATTCACTATAATTATATTTAAACTGGACAATTTAGAACAAAATCAGTAGGAACAAAAACGAAAATAATACAAAAATATGGGAAACAAATAATTCAACGCATATCTATTTGAACAGAGGAAAAGAGACAAAGAAATGGAAGCTGATTTTTGCAGTTTATTTTTTTCTTTTTTTATCTGCGCCTTCGTTTTCGAAAACAAAAAATATGTTAGGAAATATCTCATTTTATTTTGAAAAGAAAAGTATTGTAAAATTAAGGTGGAAAATGATATATACATATGATATTTTTACCCTAAAAAATTAGGCATGCTGTATATGCTTGCAGATTTCAGCTTTCAAGAATGGGTATCCGAAGATTTTTCAGGAAGAAAGAGTCAAATGAACCCACTCTATAGTCTGTCTATGACTCAACATTGATGCTTGATGAAATTATATCAATCCAACATAGAGATTTTCAGCTATCACCTTCAGTCAATTATTCATTTTTTGTACTTGGGTGCGGCAACGAAATGCTTAGCTAGGTATTCAACTAATCCTTTTCAGATCAATTTAATTAAATCCAATTACTGAATAAAAGTATTTTACATTATATATATTTCTCCAATAACAAATATGATATTTGTTAATTTTTATAATAATTATATTAAAAATTATCTCAAGAATATTTTTTTTAATTGACGACATAAAAATATGCAATGACAACACAAGAATTGATTTTTTTTTTGAAAAAAAGGTGTATTATACTATTTTCATTTTGTAAAATACAGTGACTTTTTGAACCAAAACCTAAAATGCTAATCTTATTCTCCTTGTATATACAGGTTAATTTGTCCAATGCATGCATGTCAGTAACCGTAACCCTGACACCTAACACTGGATAGAGAGACGGGTTAAAGCCACGAGGTTACATTTAACACAATAAGCGGTCTATTTTTTGTGTTTACCATTGTTTTTCTAAAGTTTATTTACCCCCTTGTCTTTTGAATATCTTCTTGTACATATAAAAAAGTGAATGAATCTTTTTTTTTCTCTGGCCAAAGGTCTAATGAAAGTATGAATTTAATTGATTATTTGTAGCATTAACCCGTTATCCAGTTCTTCAAGCAATTTAAACGAATGAAGAATTTGAAGGCTATCTATATATAAAGAAAACCGAATTTAAGGTTGAATAATTCGAGTATTACTCTTGATTGATTGTTGATGAAAATAATTTTTTGTCAGATTTTATTTATTTTTTAACCAAATTTTAGATTAATCAAGATCTATTTTGTCTTATAAATTGGAAGGTTAAAAAAAATATAATAAAAAAACCTTGAAATTAATAATAATAATAATAATGTTATTAAAAATATAAATAGAATTACTGTAGACTCATATATCTTTAAAACTAATAAGTAATAAGTAAAAAAAAATGTACAAAACATAACAAAACAAGAAAATATTAAACTTCCTTTCAAAAAGAAAATATTAAACTTACAAATAATTATTAAATATATTAACACCAAATTATAATTAAAACCTAAAGAAACTATTACATAACTAAAACATTTAATATATAAACTAAGCATAAATTTACTATTAACTGTATTCTCGGAATTTCAATCAGTGATTTACAGCATCATGTGCGAGAGAATTAAAGTGCTATAGTTTTCTTATACCCCTGTAAAGGTTTCGGGTACAGCAATAATAGTAGAAAATTTTGATCACATATCCTATTTGCACTCATGGTCCGTCTGTTACATTAAAGAATATTTCCCTTAACACACAGTATGTTGACTTCATATTTATGGCCTATATTTACTTTCCATATTATATGATATCTTACATTTAGTCCCCTGATTCATTTCTAAATATTCATTTGAAATTTTGATTGTTTCGTATTCATTTCTAATGCAGACTGAAAAACACTTAAATACCAACATAACAGGATACTTACGCCATTGATTTATTATGATATACGTGAAAGGATTTTGTAGGAATTAATTAAGATCATATACACAGGTGGATTTAGCTCAACTGTTTTATTAGGGTGATGAGGGGTTTGATCTTTCACATCCTCATTTCCCATCCCTTCCTAAGGTCTACTAATAAGACATTCCTTCCTATAACCCCCTAAAATAAATAAAATATAAACGGCTAAACTAGTGGATGAAACTTCATTATTGCTTAATACATTAGACATTACAATGATTAAAATCATCTACAATCTCTTCTTCCTCTTCTTTGTGTGGTGTCTCTCATGGCGATTTACTTAGTTTGGACTCCTCTCTACGCTTCACTATGATAGGATACCTCTTCTGCGTCCTAGTCGTTGGAAAAAACACCAACTTATCTTCTTCTGCAGGAAACCAACTGGCACAAGATTGAAAGAGAGCATTAGTGAAGAAGAGCACCTCAATGGATTTGAGTTGTCTCAAGGGAGATGAATAAAGTAAAAAAAAAAAAAAACAAAATATAAGTAAAACATATCCATATCATAATTTAAAATAAATGAAAAAGTATAATGTGATTTAACATGAGAAACTTCTCTTTATCTTGGTTTTCAAACCTAAAAAGGGACATATTTAGCATTATAAAAATATTATCACGTATGACAATCCGTGATTGAGTCCCATTGTAAAAAAAAGAGTTAAGTATACTAATACTTTGATATTGTGTTGTACCTATAACGGGTGACAATGCGATGAAGGAAGACAGAGAGCACCACTCTGGCAAGCTCATACCCAGGACACAGACGTGGCCCTCCTCCAAATGGGGTATATACATTCCCAGGGCTACTTGCTTCTGAGTTACTCTGCAATTTTAGTCCTAAGTAAGCAACTGATACATAGAAATCTAAGGGAAATTGAAGATAGAGCAATGAAATCATGAACCTGTTTAGATAAACTTTTTCGTAAGCATTTCTAGAAGAATAAAATGAGAAGATAAAATAAAATTAACTTCTCCATAAGTTAAAATCAGTATATGCATAAGAAAATTTATAAAAACTCTACCGTATTAGTTTTTTAAAAGTTTATTTTTAATTTATACGTAATAACTTAAGTCAGAGTTTATTTCATTATTTTTTCTTATTTTCTTCTCCTGTATTTATGAAATGAAAGAGAGTGAGTTACCTGCCATCTCCATGGATTGAAGGTGCGGGCATCTTTGAAATGGTCAGGGTTTAGATGTACCGCACGAAATGAAGCAACGACCCTCCATCCCTTTGGAATAGTGTAACCTATTTATTACGTACATGGGAGGAATTAAAACTTAAGTTCATTGATTGCATATATATTAAAATTAAATTGTTGTCTAATTTGCTTATAGATAATATAATTGGTAATAGTTGATACCATTACCTTTTATGTTGATGTCTGTCATTGCTCTCCTAAATATCGCACCAATTATGTTTGCCACCCTTAAAGTCTCATTCACAACCTATATTATGCACATTCCAGTTAAAAAGGAAGGAAAGAGTGGACAAGATTAATAATAATGATAAACTTAATAGAAACTGTTTGTGCCTTTTGTTACTGAATCAGAATTTAAAGATATTCTTACACATTGAGTAAATGCCATTGACTTATAATCTGTCCACTCCAGTGGTGCCTCTGGGCAACTCTTCTTGGCTCTGATTTGATCATGCTCTTCCTGCCAAAACAACACAAAGAAATCTCCAATCAAACTCTCTAGTTTGGATTAATAGTTGACAACACAATGCAATAATCATTAATCAATTAATTAATCACAAAAAACAAATATCAAAACTAGTAGTAGTAATTGAACTTGTGTACAACCGAAAAACAGGTCCAAGGAGGAAAGTGAAGGGCGGGGACTTAAGCTATGCTGTCCCAACAGTGGGGCCTAATCAGTCATATCATCATCTTTCACTTAAAATTTGGACCATTGGATCATTAATGATCCTCGAAATCATGCATAACCACGAGGGAACCAGAGGCATAACTCTGCGCCGCACCAAAGTTGAACCAGTTCTCCACATACTCAGTACATGTGAAATGACGCATAAGCCCCTTAAGGGTTCATTCGTTTGAGTGATAATTGAGAAACCAAAAAACAAGGAAAATTAACAGTTAAAATCAGATATGAAACACACACTTTTAAATCTTACTTTAATTTAATTTTCCTCTCAGTTTATTTTCATTCTATTTTTTTTCATTTTCTCGAACAAATCCTAAGTGACCAATCATCAAAGCAATTGGGCGCAAGTGGCGGTCAGGTCAAAACGCCAAAGTGTAATCAGATTATTTTTTGTCACTTGTCTTCTTTTTCTTTTGAAATTATTATTGGTTGTTTTACTCGGAATTTTTTTCATGACAATTTGACAATTGGCAGAAGAACTACAAAGCGTGCTGTGCAGTGTGCAGTTCAGGTCTAATAATTTTGTCCGTTGGTTCCATGATTTTGACTAGGGTACGCCCCTTTTAACTTTGACCATGTAGCTAGCTTGTATATAAGGTGGTCTCAAAATTACTCAGATCGATTAATCCTATGTCACCATATCAAGAATCAAGACTGCCGACAATTTAAAGACAAACCTCGTTATTCGATACTGTATTAACTTTGAGTATGGTGAAAGTTTATGAATCATTTTTCATGTAATTGCATTTGGGTTTTTAGTCTATATTTAGTTGTTCTATTAACAAGTTTTAAAATATTGTACGAGTTAATTCACGTGCTGGATGATAACTTAGGGAGAATGGAATGAATAATCTTTTAGCTTTATTTTCCCAAAGAGTAATTAGTTTTTTTTACTAGTATTTTGAAAAATCTTTGACAAAAAGTAATTATATTTCTCAAACTTCAGCCGCAATTAAACATGTACGTAATAATATGACTAATTAAAATGTCGCTTGAGTGGTGAAATTATCTACACTATTCCCCAACCCAACTATACCACAGTCTACACACCTACATGGTTATCTTGATGATTGTTCTGTCCAAGCCAATGCATGAGTTGCAAGTTTTCAACCGCATTAACCCCGTTGGAAAGTTTACGGGGACAGGCTTTAACCCCAAGTTTCAATTTCAATTGAAAACTATTAGACGTGCAGAAAACAACAAAACCAGCCATCAAATCTTTTGCTTTCTTTGTCTTGCCTCTCGCACCGTCAAAAAGAAACCTGTGTCTAAAAGTTTTTTGAATTATTTTAATACAGAAAATAGTAGTACTACTTATTTGAGACTAACTTATTTGAGTTATTTCGCTGTCACTTTTAATTGAAACTAACTTATTTGAGTTATTTCGTTGTCACTTTTAACTATGCATTCATTCATAAATAATAAAAAATTTGACGGCAAGCAAAATATAGGTCAACCTAGAATGGGGGAAGTGGTGAGTATAGAGATAACGAAAATGAGATTTCAAAGGAGACCACACCACATGAACGGTGGTCATGGACATGGACATGCACACGCTGGTGGGGTAATTCTAAGGAAGGAGCTACATCTATATGGCCCACTACCCTAGCTAGCTATATATATTTATATTCATTCGCCATATATTACATAAGAAAAATCAAAAATTTATACAGTATATGGTTAATTAATAATTGATGCTTATATGTTTCACGTACCTTGAGTTGTGCCAGTGCTAAGGGAGTCTCGGTGAGGAACTTGATGGCAAGAGTCATTATTGTAGAGGTGGTTTCATAGCCGGCGACGAGCAAAGCCAACATAAAATCGACTATTTCCTCGTCGGAAAAGTGGTAGCCGGAGGCCAACAATGCCCCTAGCATGTCATTCTTTTTCTCCTCCGTTACGCTTTCTTTTCTTCTATCCCTCACTACCAGTGTTAATGCCTCTGCCACCTTCGTCCTAGCCTACATAATTCAACATTTCCTTACATTTATCTTTTTTCTTTTTAATAGAAAGTTTAGGTAAATTGTGTTTTGGAAACTTTCTAGGATGAGAGCAATTTTCAAAGTTCAAAAGTCCTTTACAGTACGGAAATATTTAGAGATTACTTATTCATTTTTTATTATCTGACTTATATTTATTTTTTTTAAAGATTATTTTGTTAAAAAAATCATGTTATCATAACGTGTGTAATTATTCTTTTTAAAAAAAATAACAAATTGGTGTGCTTAATTTATCTTATACACGCAGACGAATATAACAATAAGTCAAATAAAAGAGAAATTAATTAAAGAGCATGCACACCTTGATGGCTCTACGGTAGGTACTTGAGAAGAGAGGCAAGGGAACTGAGAAAAATCCTTCAATCACAAGCACGTACTCTTTCCTTAGTGTCTCAGTCCATTCACCTGGATCAAAGCTCATCAGCTGCTTCACTGTCAACTCAAACGTTATCTGCAAGCAACCCATCAAAGCAAAAATATAGTAAATATTACCATCATCATGACACCATTAAATTTAGAAGAAACTAGAGAGAGAGAGAGAGAAGCATTATTACAAAAGGAAAATTTTCTTTTCTAACATTTTTAGGAAAAAAGTGTAAGTTCCGTAAGAAAAAAGGAAAAAGTGTAAGTAATGTTATTTTAAATATAAAGTTTTAAAAAAATATTAGCTAATCAAATTTTAATATTTTAAATAATAAAAATAATAATATATTTGCCCATACACAATACCATAAAATATATACATTGATAACATGTCACATGAAGAACAAAATCATACATGTGCATGCGAAGCAATAGTTTATATAGGGAATGATTATTATTCTTTCGCAGCCATAAAAACCCCATTGTAGTTAACGTGGGGCCTCGTACGCACGGAAATTGGACACAATATACTAAACCATGGAATCTGAGTCACCAACTCCAGTTCCATTTCCATCACGTAAATCACACTCACATGCTAAACATCATCCATAAACTATTAACTAATCGAACTTTTTAACACCATTCAACCCAAAAATAATCGAATAAAATACAAAGTTAGAACCAAAATGGAGAAAAATACAGACACAACTCCCCTGGTGAACTTTGAACTAAATAAACAAAACAAACAAAATCCAGATAAACATTATTATGAGGCGCAAACAACTGGTCCACCTCCCCAATATGATTCACGTTCATATCATGATAGCAAGTGAGCTCAACTCGAGCGATCCACGGCATATTTGACTCAGTTATTCGATTTTGGGAAAGTTAAATCAAACTTATTCGCAATAGCATTAAACTATTTTTAATATAAGGTATATATTTTTCATAAAATATCATACAGAAAGTACAAGTATCATTCTTGTTCGAAGTAGTAAAACTTTCTTTCTGAATACTATATACTGATATATTAAATGTATTTAGAGTTCGAAATCGATATTATAAATTTAAGTTTGAAATAATTTCGTATCAGCTGTTGATTCATTCACGCGTGTTTTTGACAATAAAGATATTATTCAAATAAAATGAATTAATGATTATAATGAGCTAACCTTCTTGGCTTCTTCCATGAGAAGAACCCGGTCGGACCAGGAATCCAAGTTGAGCCGGATGAGGCGGTCTATGTCGACCAATAAATGGTCCTTGATGATGGAGGAGTTGGCGAAGCTCATAGTGAGGGAGTGCATTCTCTTGTGAAGAGAACCTTTCATGAGGAGCAGAGAGTGTTTCCCAAGGAGGTTCGATATCGAACCGGGGTAGCTGCATTCGAAGAGCTTCCCTTCGTTGAGCAAAATGAACCGGTTCGTTTCTGGGTCGGTCGAGAACACGGTGGGTTCGCCGAACACATGGGTGGTGAAGATTGGACCGTACCGTTTCACGCGCTGGTCCATGAAGGGTTCCGGGTTGTCACTCTTGTAAGCTGATATGAGCTGTAAGGTTTCGCCGACGAAGGGGAGCCCGAGTGTACCAGGCGGTAGGCGGAAGCGCCGGCAGCGGGATCGGCGGTGGAGGAAGAGAAGGACGGCGGAGATGATAAGAAGAAAGAGTACAGGTGTGAAGATGAAAGATGCCATAAGTAAAAAAGAGTGGTTGGTACTGTGTGTATATACGAATGTTATGCTATGTTGTATGGAGTATTATATAGAGGGTGGGCGAGAAGGAGATTAGGGTAGAGAGAGAGAGAGAGGGTTTGGAAAATCGAGGAGGGGACATTAATGGAGGGTGAAGAGGGAGCATACGGGGGGTATCTATTATGTATCTGGTGAGAATCTGAAAGGAGGGAAGAATACTGGGGAAGGAAATAAATGCGGGATATTTTGGTATCTGACCACTTTTGTTCTTTGCTCTTCTAATCTTTCTGGCTGGATAAGACTTTGCTTTGCCTGGGGTGCGGCACTTTCGGAACGTTATTTCTTTCTTTCTTTCAAAAATATGAATAAATTAATAAAATGGTTTAAACATGCTTTTTTGTTAATATATACTGTATTTCTCCTGTGTTAGCTAGTAGGTAAGATGTAATATTCCATTTTTATTGCATTCAATAGTGTAAAGTTTATTGACTTGGATGTGGAATAATCTTATCTAAATATGATATTATTATACAACTTGTAGTAAACCAAAAAAGTAAGACATACTATATTTTTACATTTGAATATTTTTGAAATAAATCTCTTTTCTTGAAGCACGATTTAGCAACTAGAAATATTTTGATGTCCACCTTAGAGTCTCTCAAGTGACCATACAAAGAACCCACAACTTCATCGGAAAATTGGTTCTTCCTTGAGTTTGATAAAGTTTGATAAGGTGACACATTATCTAGCTATTGATATGTGCCTCAATCTCAATCCTTTGGTCATTTAAGATTCTCCCTTACTCTTTCCTTCATAAGGATAGATAACAATAGATGTAAAATTTAAATATTGATCTAAACATGTTAACAATCATAAGTAACACATTCAGATCAAACGGCAAAAACAGAGAAGAAAATAAATTTCAAAAATACATACCTCCAGTCATTGTTATCAACATTCTTCAACTTTCACAGTTTTAGCTTTCCAGATCATCACTCGCTCAAACTCAAAGGTGTGTTTATCTTAATAGAGAAGTAGGCTTTGTGATGCAAAATTAAGAACATCCGGTTTTATTTATAGAGCTCTGCTCATCAGTATGAAAAAGATCTTGGGATAAGATCATGGATTGTTGTTGAATGTTGCTCACCGTGGGTTGAATGTGGACAAAAAATATACTATAATTGAAAATGGTTTTTCCCATAAAATAGCAACAAGAATTCATTAAAAAAATAGCACAATTATGTTCCACTAAACTAGGAAAATCCAACATTCTCCCACTTGATCCGTTTAACCCAACATTCGTCATAACAAGAAATAGAATATGAGTCATGGCGATAGGTCATTCAATAACGAATATTATCTTCCATGTACCACAATATACCAAGTCTCTAAATGCTAGCTCTCGACTTATTGAATAAATCATATATTTATTCTACATTTAAACTTAATCATATTTCTCAAAATAAATAAATATGTGCACAAATCCACATGAGAAAACATCAAATTGAACAAGAGTTTCATTGAAAACAAAAAAATGTATGTATAATGAAATCACATCATAGAACCAAGTCTCATTCGTACAACATGATCATTAAAATTCTTTGATAGCATGTCTTTAGTCAAAGGATCGGCAATCATCAACTCAATGCTCACGTGTTCAATGACCATTTTTTTCTATAACATGTTTTCTTATGGCTAAGTACTCGATGTCAATGTGCTTACTTTGACTTCCACTTTTGTTGTTCTTAGCCATGAATATCGCAACAGAGTTGTCACAGTACAACTTCAATGGCCTAGAAATATAGTTCACAACTCTAAACCTAGACATGAAACTCTTCAACCATACACCATGCTCGAGGTAGCCTCAAAACAAGAAATGAACTCAGCCTCCATAATGGAAGTAGCAGTCAAGGTCTGCTTAACACTTCTCCAAGATAAAACTCTACTAGCTAGTATAAAAATATAACCAGATGTTGATTTTTGTGAATCAATGCATCCAGCATAGTCTAATTCTGAGTAGTCAATCACCTATAGACAATCAGTTCATCTATACATAAGCATGTAATCATTTGTTCCTTAAAGATATCTCATCACTTTCTTTGTAGCTTTCTAGTGATCAACACCTAGATTACTCCAATATCTTCCTAAAGCCATCTTTAGAATGAAGTAAGTAGAGATGCATATATCGTGAATAATCATCTATGAAAGTGATAAAGTATTTTGGACCACTTGAGTCTAAGTCTGGATAGCAAATATTTATGTGTATGATTTCTAATAGGTTTAGCTCCTCTTTACACCATTCTTAGACTTGTTAGTTTACTTACCCTTAATGCAATCTACATAAGTTTCAAAGTCAACAAAATCCAAAGCACTAAGTACCTCTTCATTTACCAATCTCTTAATTCTCTCAATAAAGATGTGTCCTAATCTTTGGTGCCACAACATAAAGGATTCCTCTTTCACAACACATCGTTTTAACCCAACAGTAACATGCATAGAATTATAAACAACGTCATTTTGCAATTCAATAAAGTAAAGTCCATCAAGTAATGCACCAGAACCAATAATTCCAGATTTATTAATTAAAGAAAAACCAAAATCTGAAAAATTAAAGTAAAAATCCAACGGTGCAAGTACAAAAATCAAATTCTTAAAGAATCGTTGCTTAAAACTAAATTGCATGTCCCAATGACTTCCACATGTGAGCTCATCTTGCTTCTTGAATATATGTACTACTCACTTCCCACTGGCCTCCTTAGGTTTTCCATACCCTGCAAGCTATTAGAACATGGATTGTAGAACCAGAATTAATCCACCATGTGTTATGATTAACATTAACCTTATTAGATTCATAACAAACAAAATCAAATGGAATATTTTTCTTGTTGAGCCAGCTCTTAAATTTTGAGCAATCTTTCTTAATGTGCCCTTTCTTATTACAAAAGAAACACTTTGACTCATTCTTTATGACTGGCTTAGCAGTAATCTTGCCCTTATTCTTAGCTTGATCCCCTTTCTTCATTCCATGAAGAGTTAAGTTCACCCTTTTTTCCCTATTTCATGATCAACCTTTCCTCTTCTTGACCACACATAGTCAAAATTTCATTAATTGGTCACTTATCCTTATGTGTGTTATAAGAGATTTTGAAAGGTACATACTACAAAGACAAAGTACACAAAATAGTGTACTAGGAAAGAATTTGACATGGTAACTTCTAAGGCTTTAAGCTGAGCCTCCATATCCCTCATTCGTATGATGTGATCACACATGCCCTTTATCCCATAGAGCCTTAAGGATTAGAACTACTAGCAATGGTCTTATCAGATGTAACAAATCAATGCCCTTCAAAAGATCCTTAACTTTCTCATGCTGATCGACAAAACTACGAATACTAGCATATGATTTGGTCTTTATGAACATCATGGAGAGACGATTGGATCTCTCCCATTTTTCATAAAGATCAACAACATCTGGAGTACTAGTTTCATTAATACTCGGTGGTTCGTCTTGACTAATAACATAGCCAATGTTCATCCAACCTAAATGGAGAAGAACTCTCTCTGACCAAACCTTATAATTGTCTCCTTTTAATTCGGGAACATTGCACTTAATATAAAAAATGTTTGCAAATTGATTAATTGCAAAAAACAAACATACATGCTGATTACTCATAATTTGAGACTAAAATAAAATGTCATGCTTTATCAATGTAAACCATGGCTTAATGTATAAATTTAGTGACATAAAACTTGCTTGTGGACTAAAGTCTTATTCAATCAAATTCATTCAATAACCTTTTGACAAAACTACCAAATTATGTTCCTTTTCTTAATTTCCGAGGATAGATTAAGAAATATAACCTAATATTTTATCCTACTTAATCATACAAATATAATAAAATTCTTATGGCATGGGTAGATTTCATTATATCACATATGATTAATTACAACTAATGTCTTAAATGTGATTCTAAAACTTTATTTATAATTCTAATCAATTGAAGATGTTGTTTAATCAATTAAAAATTATATTAACACTTAACATTAATTAATTCTTAGTGTGCTAAATATTTACATAATATCCTAAATAATGAAAATAATCATATAAGATTGCATAAATATTATTTAACATAATTTTGCATGTACAATAAACATAAAATGTCATACAAAATTCAGGAAATAAATAAACAATATATGCATATCATTATTCGATAAAGGAAACCACACAAACTCTTTAATCATTAATTTTAATGTGCATACATTATTTAACTTAATATTGCATGCTTAAATAAATATCAAATTTAAACATAGAATTAAACTAAATAAACAAATAATTTAAACACATTAAAGTGCAATAAATAATTCATAACCATATATGTGCTAAACCATTTAATTTAATTATCTATCATATGTATAATCATCAATAAAAATTATACATGCAAACTCATATAATTAAATTAATCTAAGCACATAAATAATAAAATAATTATGAGCAATATATTAATTAAACTCATTAAAGTACTTTATAAAACTTAAATAGCAAAACATGCACGTATAGAAATATGATTGTAAAAGTAAACAATATACATGAACTTTCAAAAGAAGAAAATGATGGCCTCACATAAAGGGCTTTCAAGATCATAAACATGACATTAACTTGTTTCAAACTTTCATGTGATATCAAGAGGACTATTGGACTTCAATTAAGTAGAAACAAAGGGCTCGCATCAGATTATTAGCTTATTAAAACATTTGATGTCACGGTGGGTCAAAGGAAGCAATAACAAAAGACCTTTGCAGTATGGACTAACATTTCACGTGATGCCGACGTAACAAGGCGATACCTTTTCCATCCCGCAAACCTAAATAGAAACCTGATTGTTTCTTCATTCTCAACACCAAACTCATCGTTTTAATTCACAGAAAGCTTAGAAACTCAATTTCCATATGATTTCAGGTCTTATTAATGATTAAAATGTTCAAAAACAGAATGTCCATATCTTAATAAAACAACGTTTCAGATATATGAGTGTCAAACAAAGCAAGGCAGAGACATACAAGACTCTGGTATCAAATGTAAAATCTAAATACTAACCTGAACGTGTTAATAATCAAAAACAATACATTCAGATCAAACAGTGAAAGCAGAAAAGAAAAATAAATTTCAGAGGTAAATACTTCCAGCTATTGCTATCAACTTTCACAGTTTTAATTTTTCAGACTTTTACTGGCTCAAACTTGATGATGTGTTTATGTGAAAAGAAGAATAGATTTGGTAATGCAAGACTGAGAACATTCATTTTTATTTATAGAGTTTTGTTCATCACAGAGTTCAACCTGTCTCAATCAAAACATGGATATGAATAAGATTTTAAGATAAGATCATGAGTTGTTATTGGGCGTTACTCAAAGGTAGATTAAACATAGACAAAAAATGGACCACAATTAAAAATAATTATTCCCATAAAATAATAATGAGAATTCATTCAAAAATAGATCAATGATGTTTCGCTAAATCAGAAAAATCCAATAATAGATGATAAGTTTGAGGAAAAGTAAAAGATGAATTTGAAAAGACACCAAATGAGAAAAATGCACTTGAGAACCACGGAAGTAAAACAGAATTCAACATTTTAATCAAACATATACCAAGCCGACTAGCTGAACCTCTCCCACATCAACTAATTGACTGATTCATCCTAAAAACAACCATCATCTACATATCAATCATTATTAATCATGTAACCTTCGCTATATAACCCTTTAACAGATATGACAAACTCATGATGAAAGGATACCAAATCTTCAGCATCTCGCATATAAATAGCTCTATGGCAATTTCAACCAAATACACATTGTACAAACACCTAAGTCGTTACTCTCAAAATATAAATTGAGCGTTAGAGTCTCTGCATATCTCTACATAATGTCCCCAATTAGTTTTAGTATCCGATGAAGCAACCTTATACTATCACACAAAGGAGTACCATGGAGAAACTTCCAGCGATGAAGGACCACGGTCGGATACCGCACCAACATGTTCAAAATAAAAATCATAAATATTTATTAATTATTTTTTTTAAAGTATGATAGTTTTTTTTAGTTCTATAAAAATAAAAGTAATTTTATTCTATCAATTTAACAAAAAATTATGAGTTTTTGGTCTTTACTAAGGATTAACAACACATAAATTTTATAATTTCAGGGATTAAAAAATAAAGCTCATTTTTATTGCAGTCAAATTTTCGAAAACATCGTATTTTGTTAAGTAAAATTCATCATAACTGTTATCTCTAATTCAAGAAGGTGAAAAAAAAACCTTCATAACTTGAACTAAAACAAACGTATGTTGTCAAAAACCTGTAAATTTCTCATAGAGGCCGGGAAAAAAAATGTTATACCCAATTAATTCAATTAAATTTGTTCGAAAAACAAAACGAAGGGGACGAAAATTGCTAAACACGGAATGGATTAGTGTGCATTCATGATTCAACTTTGGAGATTCGTGGAATATTTTATTTTTAATATATATATGAACCCAAGTTGGCATTTAAAAGAGAATGAGATAATAATATATTAATTAGACAAAGATTGTGCAATATTTTCTACTTAAGAGAAACATTTTAATAACCCAAGACTTTCTAACACATTAGACCTATGATCCATATATTATAGGAGTCAAAATTTATGGGCATTTTCTTGGAGACTATGATGCAAGCTGCAAAGTGCAAGCCACACATGTGCTACCGAACTTGAGAGAGAGTGACTATACTTGACGAGCATATGTATGGAAGTCCTCAAGACGCGTGTAGCACTCTTTTGTTTATAATGTTATAGTATAAACCACTAGCATGCATATATAGTACCAAAAGAGAGTGAGTGAAGGGAAAAGGATGCAGCCACGTATTGACTTTTCTACTCTCTTACTTTTGTTTCGATTTCCATTCTTTCAAGTGATCTGCATGTGTATTGTTTTGCTCCCACACTATAAAAAAATGCCAAAAATTTAACTAGAAGTTCTGACATATAAATAGTGGAGTATGTGACCTTATAATTATATTAAATATATATTTTTAAGTATAAATGGTATTTATGGTCCATAAAAAATTGGTTATTGTTGATTTTTATTTTTTATTTTTTATTTTAAAAAATTCACCTTTCGTCCCTCAACCCAACACTGTTAAATTACAGTACAACTAATTTTTTTAATTCTACGGCTATTTGTTAGGTATTTTTTGTTTGATAATTTCTTCTTAATTTCATGTTTAAATTATTTTGTAATATATTGATAAAAAAAATTAATTTGTAAGATTTTATAATTTTTTAATAAGTCTTCTTTTTTTTCATTTTTCATCTTCTTCTTTTTTGGTTAATTTTTTCATTTTCCATCTAATGATTCATTATATATATATATATATATATATATATATATATATATATATATATATATATATTGTCTTTTAGTATTATTTACCTATCTATCTATTTGTAACATTTTTATTTCTATCTCATAGTCATAAGTTTGACACCAAGAATTCTAATACATTTTACGGGATCGATTAATATATATACCAGTCAGAAAACTTCTATAAGTCCGGATAAGGTTGTTGACCAATCTGAATTGATCCTTGATTTAATCACACTAATTGGCTCCTTATATGAATAGATTGATTCTGGCTAAGATTTTAGTGTGACTGAAATGGAAGGCTGGATATTTACAAAAAAATATTTGTCACTCAGATTAATAATAATTCCATTAGAAATAATATATAATTTCGACACTAAGATTAATAATAATCTCATTTGAATAATAATATGTAATAAATGAGAGGATCAAATTATTCTCAGAATAATTTAATAAAAATTATTCTTCATTTTAACATTTTATAACTTTTAAAATTTAATGATTCTAGTTAGTAACTTATATTTAAAATAAAAGATAAAATAAGAAATATCTTTTTAAAATTACTTATAGAATAACTTTTTTTTTACACTAACTTGATTCCTCGTAATAAATACATTATACATACATTTCATGATAACGCTGGCGATACATACTAACTTAGTGCTTATGTGTAATAAACTGTACTACCAATAGTGATTGTGGTTAGACCAACTTCTTTAAAGTATTTGGACTTTATAAAGATGTGACATATGTTAGGCTTAAGTGGATTTCGATGTAGGTCCAGTCCGTAACATCCAGCATTCGTGTTATATATATATATATATATATATATATATGTTTTTGTTGAATTAATTACGTTATTATTTGAAAATCTTTAAACTAGAAAGTTACCATTAGAAATAATTAAGAGTAAGCTTGGTTTATTTTTTCTTTACTTGGCAGGTGATATGGATGGCGCCATATGAATTACATGGATCATTTAGTTGGTTATAAATTATAATACAGCACCAAAAGAAGACTCGTTCGTAATCCAAAAGTCTTATAGCGTGTTTATTTCCCTTCAAGACCCCTTGAACATACGTTCACTTATATGGTGTCCTCTAGTTAAACTATGAATGTGAAGTAAAGTTTCACATTAAATAAAAATAAAAAAAAGTTGAGTAGGATTCAAATGAGAAAAATACTCATAAATCTGAATTTTAAATTTTTGGATTAAAATGTGATATCAAATTTTTATATAATTATTCATAATTCATTGTTTTAAATATTTTTGTATTTACTTCCCTCGAATTCTACAACACCCCAACATCCTCATTCACATGTGACGATTCCATTAACTCTTTTGAGCATGCCTATGTGCGTTCTCAGTTTGGTTCCCTTTTTACATAGTATGGGGCACGTTGTTGTGCACTTCTAACATTTCAGGCGTAGAGAACACTTGACCTTTTCACCTTCTAAGATGAAAATGGTAGAAAGTATGGCATGAAAAGCATCATAGAGACACGGCGCACATATATATAAACATGTTTGGTACAAGATATACGAAACATTTCTTTATCGAAAAAAAGTTATACCAAACATATAGTCATATAGATACAAGAAATGCTGTAGGTTAGAATGTATTTATAACCCAACCAGATAAATAAGTTCTAACTCCCAACCAAAGCAAAGCCGATTACAACCAATAACCCAAGAAACCTTTGTGCAAATGCCAACATAAAGAAAAACCAAACTTTGCTTCCAAGAATCCCCAGCAACCCTTCCCCTGCACGTGCCTCCACGACATACACCATACACGCCTTAATCTCACCATTTTAAACCAATTATGCAACTTTAATTTTTTAAAAGTTAAAAAAAAAGTCAGTCTTATAAATGAATTGGTAACAAAAATTATTATATATATAGTTTGTATTAAGCTAATAACTTTCATTAGAAAAATGGATTATATGTACCTACAAACGCTTTTATTTAGAGAGATGAGTCTCTCTACTACCACATAGTCTCTCTACTACCACATAGTCATGATTATAAGCATGCCATTTAATATAAAATTATTGAACTCGTAAATCAACTTGTATAAGGTTGACCTTGCTTAATCAATAATTTCAAGTTCAAGTTATGAAAAGAAAATAGTTTAACATAAAAATTAAATCATTTTTTAAAAAGTGTTTTTTAAAAAATATATATTTTTCAAATTTAAACAAACTGGTCGTATATCCCATGTTGAATGTTTCTTTGTTAGTTGGCTACTTGCTATATGCATGGGTGCCGAATTATAACTAAACAGTTAATAAGTATATCATTGTTCAATGAAAGATCAGTTATTGCAGCTAGATTTGTACTTGTTTGGGTAATACTAGCTAATTGTACCAGGTAATTGCTTTGATACTTTTAGGAGTGACTTGAAAATCACAAAAAAAAAAATACTAAGATAAAATCATTTTCGTTGTACGGCATACTTATAAACTATTTTAACGTTAATTTAAAGGAACTTAGAGAGTTCATACGAAGCTTCTTAAAAGAGTACCCTAGCAAGCTTAAAGTGACCCTTGCACGTGCAAGAGAGTATAATGAAGTGCAAATTGACATATTACTTCAGCCACATGGTCCCCATGAAAGGACATGAAGCTCTCTACCCACTAGACAAACCACGCATATTTTGATCACCAAGACGTAACCCATATATATATATCGGAATATTAAAAGCTTTTTTTTTATTGATAAGGTTCGGTAATAAGAGCTCCATATCATGTGCGAGATGGGTTTGTGGCTTTCTTCAATTAGTTTATCATGAGTGAACTATAATATTTCGTTTTTTAAAACATTTATAATTCGTTTTTTTTATGTTGGTAATTTACGGATATTAAACATCACATGTAAAATATACTTGTATAATATAACTAATAATTGTATGATTCCAATGTAGTAGCTCGATCATAATTTAATAAAGGCTTTTAAATTTTATGTTAGCTCTCACTAAAAAAACAATTGTATGAATCCAAGTATTGCAAAATCATGGTGAAATGGTAGGTGCCCTCTATAATTATATATATATATATATATATATATATATATATATATATATATATATATATATATATATATGTGTGTGTGTGTGTGTGTGTGTGTGTGTTTTGTTTAATTCGACCTTATTAATTCTTACTAAAAAAATATTTATCATTATAGTGTGCATTTATTTATTGGATGCTTAAGATAGAAACCATTATACTTAAGTTAAGAACAATCGTATGTTCAAAAGGTATATATGATTTCCTTCCTAATCCTAATAATGCAACTAAAATTGTGTTCTAATTAATTTTTTCACTACGATCGTGTTATGAAGTGATTCATGTCATAGTACATGTTTAATGAATATGAAACATGACGGTTAACAAAGTGAATGATGTTTTTACTCCCTGAAAAAAAAATGAAATTTCGATTTCCGTTTCTGACTTCTAAAACATTGGCTCTAGTAAATACAGTAATTAGTTACTGTTATTAAATATATATGGCACACCTTTAATTATTTTATTTTATGGATTTTTTTAAATATAATTTAAATTAATGAAATTATTAATTAAATTAGTTTATTCAATTCGTACTTTTCATTTGTTTCATGTGCTTTAATAAAGCTTTAATCATTGAGTGAGTATATATATATATATATATATATATATATATATATATATATATATATATATATATATATATATATATATAGAGAGAGAGAGTATATATATCTCTGTTACATATATCAAAGAAGTAATTTTATTGTCAATAATTATCTTACTTGAGTTGAATAAAGAATAAAACACTAATTTATCAAGAAAAGCGGGCCGGGGCTAATAACATATGTAATTTGCCACATTATGTATAGCAGTTTGTGGTTTAGAGACAGATTAAAACCCAGGATGTGTACCCATTTTTTTTATGAGTTTCAGACGATGGATTACGATGTTCTCTCACATCGATGCTGCCGGAACACAGGAATCCCGGTCACTAAGGTTGAAATTAACGATGCTTTAATCAATGTGTAGTTAATTAATCAATACTTTTAAAAATCTTTCTATATCATTACCTTCCTGATCCTTCCACATTTCTACTACTTCACTTCTACTTACTTTGATAGAAAGTATTAGCTCAGATTTTACATAATAAAAAAAATATAATTTATCAAATCAATAAAAATAATTAAATTAGTTAATTTTAATTAATAATAAAAAAATTTATTTTATTTTATAAAATTTATAACATTAAATGATTAAATTATTTAAGTAGTTGTTATTTTTCAAAAAGTAATTTTTTCAATTGATGACTATACTTGTTTTGTTGATAGGCCGATCAATACATACATCTTTATATATATAAAAAAAATAGTTAGTATATTGATTAAAAAAATTAATAGTAAAAAATTAGTAATACACTTTAAAATAATTATATATTTTTATAATTAAAAAATTATTTGTTGTATAAAGAATATGTAGTATATTGATTTCTTTTCTTAAGTAAACAATGAATGTATATATAGTTCCATAAAATACTTTATATTATTATTTAATCATAAAATATTATATGTAAAAAATTCTTTATTTTTAAATTAAGTACTCTTTGACTCTTTGTGATATTTTTTTTTATATACAAAAATAAAATTAGAGATTTTGTTTAGTTTCTTTTTATGAAAATCAATTTTTGGTGCAGAAAAAAATTATTTTTTTTAATGTCTCATGTGTATTAGTTTTTTTTAACAAAATAATCTTTAATTGTAAATATATTAATATGTGAAGTATAATTAACTTCTAATTTTTTTTGTAATGTAGCACGGTCAACTGGTCAAGTATGCATACACTACTTTCTATAGTATATACGAATTTTTTTGCAAATTTTCTGGGTGTACAGAGAGAAATCTTAATCAGGAAAAAAAACTAGTAGCAGGATTGCCTACGGAATTAAAGACCATATGTAATAAATTCAAAGCCTACAGAAAATAAGACCATCCTATCGACATAAATAGCTGCATCCTAATGGAGAGGGCTAGCTGAGGGTGAAGCAATAAATATTGCATTAAGAAGAAAACTATTACCATTATAATGGTGAATGTCCACCCTAAATTTGGAAAAGCATAGGCATAGAGAAAGAGAGACAAAGGAAAAACAGAAAAAAGATAAAATAAAAATAAGAGGGAAAGTGAGTTTATAAATATAAGACTAAATGCATGTGCAGAGTTGGCTTATTTTTTATGAGGAGACAACCTACAAAGTGTAAATAAAACATATTTTCAAAATTAACCAATAAAATAAAAGATTTTTTTTTGCATTTTTTACTACAAATTGAATTAAGTTTCGTAAAATAAAAAAATTAATTAAAAACTATTCACGAGTGTTTTTGTGTTAAAAAAACACTCGTGATGTGTATTCACATAAAAATGGTGGTTAAAAACTATATTCGAAATAGTAAAAGATGTGAACAAATAAATTTATTCAAATAAAATATGAAAAAGTGTGTTAAGGAAAAAAAAATATTCAACCGTTGTTTGCTTTGATCCAAATTAACATAGAACTCAAAAATGATTTTACTATGTTATCTTTTTTTTTTCATCAAAAGCCAATGTTTTTTATTGGTATATATTCTGTGTGATAAAGATTATAGTAGTTCATAAGTTTTTTTTTTTTTTTTTTGCAAATTTAATATAACACCATTAAAATTCTTTTTAAATAAAGAAGCTAATCAATTTTGCTGAGTAGAAAAAGATAATTCACAATAGTTTGTAGAAAAAAGAGGAGAAAATGATGTTTGTGAAAAGGAGATTTTTTCCCTAATCAGTATTTTTAGGATATTGGTTAATTAAGAAATTAAAAAAATATTTATTATAAAAATAATAAAAAACCGTAAAAAAAATTATAAACGATATAATTTGGTGCCTCCAAATAAAAATATTTATCCTTGTATTCTTAACTAATATCTTAAAAATACTTATTAGTATTTGCCTATTTGAAATTATAGAGTACTACGTAGAAATTGCATTTACTATTTAGGATTTCTACGAGAACTTGCAGACAGTTCTGCAATTCATTTTTTTCCACTCTCAACAGAAATGATTGTGAAAAGGAGAAAACAAGAAACTGTCTAGTAGGACATGTACATTTCTAAAATTTATGAACTTGTTTCACTTGTTTAGTGACTCAGAAAACAATGTGTGAGGTCCCCAATGTTTATTTTTTACTTGCATGGGTGGCACCACAAGCCAGCAGCGATTGTTATTACACTTGCATCTTTTCAATGCTTATGTCTCCCCTTTAAAGCTAAGAAGGACCACGCAATCTTATCAAAATCTCAAATCTTATAATTTACTTACTGTATTATAGCGAAACAATATTCTTTGATCATATTCTAGATGCTAAAGTCTTGTACTGAGAGGATAATTATATATTGTACATTTTTAGTTTGCATCCCTGCCCTCTCGTTTAATATTTTGATCAACGAAGATTAAAAAAACAAAACAGAGAATTCCACCACTAAATTTCATACAGCAAAGAGAACATGGTATGACCCCAGGGAATACTAGAGGTACAAGTTATATATAATTTACAATGCATGAATATATAAAAATAAAGTTCAAGACATAATTTTAATTGTATTACTTGCTTTGTGGAGTAATTATTTTTTTTATATCATAAGCGCAAACAAATTGTCTTTTCATTCGAGTAAAGTATTAACTATAGTTAAGATGTATTACCTCCGATGTTAATTATAAGTAAAAATAAAGATATTTCATATTTATCAAAAAAATTAGTTATCTTTATTAAAACGTGAATTCCAATTAAAAAATTATTTTTTTGTATATTATCCTTTGTTAGAAATTATATCAAATATAAAAAAGAGGTCTTGGATTAATGAAGAATATTTTAAAGATAATTTAGTAAAAAAATATTTTAAAAATATATTCATTAAATAAAAAATAATTGAATTTTACTTATATTTAAGACCAGAAAGAATAAGAGTATTAATCTAACCTCCGTTAAAAAAATGCTGGGCTAAACTTTTTAAAAAAATGAGACTCGTTTTCAAGGTAAGGCAAACCATGAGAATTTGTATGGATATTATATGTTTAAAATAAAGAAGAAGATTTCAGTTTTGACGACTATGGCGAGGCTCAACAAAAGTAACTATCCTCCCAAAAACAAGGACCTAAAACACTTAATAAAACTTGATCCCCCAAATAATATATTAGCAGACCAAATAATGAAGAATATATGACCCAAAAGAGAATGTTTGAAGAATGACCGTAGTAGCATTCCTCTTAATTAAATTCACTCTACTAATCACATTTTCTTATAATTATGATTATGATGTATGGATCACTCTCCTACTAACTTTCTAATTGATATCTAAAAATATTTATTTTCAATCAGATTAAAAAAATACTACAAATTTGTATAGTTTATGCTATGATTAATTTGGTGTTGGGGTTATTGAATAGAGGTGAAAGACAAAAAAGTCAACTAAAAAATGTCCCTGGTCAGCTACGAGACCCGAGGTCTGCTCCTCTCTGATCTCACACTTTCCCATGCATGTCTACCCACTTGTCCGCACGAATGGGTATGTCAGTCAGTGCCTGCACGCACGTGTGCCTCACTCACGTGCATTCACATTTGGGATTTGGCTTGTGCCCAATTTGGTTCCTTCCGCTTCTGTGTTTCTGCTATCATAATTCATTGCTTTTTAACGTTTTCCTTCCCTCTTCTTCCTTCCTTCCACTATTTATATTTATCATGGCCTTCTTCCTTTCGCTATTTCAGCCAGCAGCATTTCAATTTCCAATCATCCCTCTCCATATGTCCTTTTGCTGTGAGTCACACCTTCCAACTTTGCTTTTTCTTTCTTTCAGATTCAATTACTCTTGCATATTAACTAATAATTAATCACTATTGTGTTACTCTTTTTCACTTTTCTTCCATGCATTTCTCTCCATATTTGTTCATGTAATGCACAATAGCATTTAAAATGTCTAAACGAATTTATATTTATACAAAATATTTTTGTTTTTAGTTTTTGGCTTGTAAATCTCAATAGCCAACTTCCTATAGAATAATATCCAAGCCACTGTACAAATAGAGACATTTTTCTGAAGAAATAGGTCTTTTGTAGTGACTTGGTGTTGCTTTATTTTTGTATGAAATATTATTTTTTTTAATTTTATTAATTGGGGAGATTTTAAAAGCAGACTACGAGATCACAACACTTGATTATTAATGTTTTTTCTTATTGAAGAGGAACTATTTCCTATATTTCACCTTATTAATAAGTACTTACAATAATTTAATTTGGGAGAAAAAGTAAGAGAATTTATTATTTTTCATTTATTAATTCTTTGAATATTATCCTTAATTAATATGATGGCTACCAAAATTTTAAAAGAAAAGAAAAACAACAATGTTCAGTAAGGCATAATTCCTTAAAATTAACGTATGTACAACTTAATGTCCAAAAATTATATTGAGCATCTAATGTCTATCTCTCAGGAATTTTTATAATTGGATCATCTAACCTCAATAAAAACAAACTGCAATTAGAGGCCGAACTCTAATAATAATAGTCACATCTTTTAGGTTCGATGTTAAGAAGGTTATGGTCTGATCGATTTCAATAAAGATTGATAGTTGTTAGAATCAAACTTCATCTACACCTTTCAAGTTTGATGCTTGAAAGGTTTAGGATAATTTAATTTCAAAAAAAATTTATTATCACAGTCAAGTAAACTTCAAAAAAACCTATATCTTTTAAGCTTGATGGTTGGAATATGGGTTTATCAATGTAAATAAAGATCAATGATAGAAATAGGTCATGTGACATGACAAATTGGCTCCTAAATCACCTTCAAGGCTCGCTAAGACATCCAAATTAAGATAGTTATGCCATGTACCTACTTAGAAAGAAAGAAATTGACATAGTTAAGAAACAAAAGATATAACCTCTCAAAAAGACTACTTGTTTAGAAGCTTCTAGAGTCATCTAAGCAAGATTTGACACTTGATATCACGGACAAAAATCAAATTATAAAGACATGGCAACATGCAGGTGGCACACCCGCTTCCTAACATAGTCAACATATAAGTATCAAGCCATGACACGTGATAAAGAGCCTATCACACCATAATGCGTGGCAAAGAAGAGGAACAAAAACCTTTAAAGAGAATCCAACATAAAAGGAGGGAAGGGTAAAATTCTCCGTTAAGGTTCACAAAGTAGGCACAACTGACGGAGAAGTTTCACGAGCTCATGAAATCTTAGGCTTGAAGATTCCTTTGTGCTCTCTTGTTGGTGTTCTCTAACATCAAAATTAATATGTTTTTTACTAATTATTATTTATTGAGATTCATAAAATAATGTAAGTTTTATTATTTAATCAATATAAGTCATATTTAATTATTTTTTTGTTTTTGATAATTTAAAATTGAAGGAAAAAAAATACATTTGAGAATATGATGTACACATTTCTCATCCAGTGTTACAGCACTACAAAGCATTAATGAAGGGTTCTTCCACTTCTTTTTTGTTTTTTTGAATTGTCCTTCCCCTTCTAATCATTCTTTTATTGATCGGATCTTTACTATTCTTGAGCTCCAATCTATCAAGTGGGTTCTCCATTTTCCCTTTTAACCCCCCCAAGCCCCAACTATTGATAGAAATTAGAAAGTGATTGAAAGTTGAAAAGGCAAAAAGAGAGGAGCAAAAGAAATGGGGAGACAAAAGCTAGAGTTAGGTTCATAAGGAATCATCAACGGTCGGCATCACTTTCCCTTTCCTTTTTTCACTATATCCTCATGTATATACGTGATACCATGTAGGCCATTACAAATTTACAATCAGTGCTAACATATTGCCATGACTTCTTATTTCACTATATCCCTAGTTCATGCACAGTTAAAAAATCTTAAATCAACTTGGGATATGATTCTGACATTATTAAAAATTAATGAAGCAGTGAAAAAATTGGTGACATAAAAACTATTTTTCCGTCACTAATTCTGATGTCACTGAATAATAAAGATGATTTTTTAAATTATACATTTAGAGATTTTCGTCCTTGCTATTTTTTTTTTTGAATGTGAATTTATATCCGAGCAAAATGCCAAAATGCTGGATGATCTCCAGTTCTAATTGGCTTAAAAAAACCTTTATTATAACAAGGGCTTCTCAGCAACTTACACAGGTGTGTGTTCATGTTTAATTTTTATGAACAAAAAAAAATTATCATATAAATATAGAGAGATATAGAAAAAATTCACTTCACTTATTCCAAGAGGAATTCTTTATCTTAAATATTCATTTTTTTAATATCTAATGGTTAAAATTATTACAATTATTAGATCTTAAAAAAATAAAAAATGAAGATAAAAAATAACTCTAAAAGATAAATTAATCTCCTCCCATCTCTCTCTATATATATATAGGAAAGCTTTAATATTTATGTAGGTGTTTATGTTTTCAGACATAGACAGCTACGATGGACCAGACATCCTAAGCTGGTGATTTCAGAATCAACTATCTCATATAATGTTATGGGCCCGGCCTGACATTACAGGGCTAGTATTGTTTTACTTTTTCTATTTGAAAAAATATTATAAGAAATTTATCTCAAAATAACGAAAATATATTTTTATTAAATTTTATATATTTTAAACGATCTCAAATTATAAAAAAAATTAAATTTTTAAGTGTATTTTGAAAATATAAATTTTATAAAATAATGCTTTATTTTCTAGCAAAAAATTGTTTTTCACTTAAAATCTCACTATTTATACTCTCAATGATTTTATTTTATTTTTTAAAAATATCCCTTATATATGAAGTATTCATATTTTAAAATTATTTATTTAAAAGATAATAAAAAATATAAAAAGTATTAAATAATGATAAAACCGTGTGCCATAAAAAATATATACAATAGAAGATTTTCTTATGTTTAAGAATAAAAACTTAGATTAATAGTATAAGAATAGATAAACTATATAGTATAATTTAATTCGTTAAATATTTTTAATTTAGATTTAGATTTTTCTTCTCAAATTGAGAAAATATCCACGCAAGAATTATACTAATATTTATATGCTAAAATTAAACTTAGTAGTTTGCATCCCCTCCCCCAAAATTTCAACTGTACCAAAAAAAAGAGCTCGGTGATTTAGAAATTTCAGCGCCCCTTAAATTGATTAATGAGAAATGAAACACTATAATAGCATTAAGAAGATGAGAAAAATGATTATATATTAAAAAAAATTGCACAATCATCAAATTTATACCATCATTTAATTATCATAATTTACTATTCAATTATCATAATTTATTAATAAATTTATTAACTTTTAAAATAATTATTTTAAAATGATTTAAAAGGTGATTGAATGGTATATGTTAGTAACCCGACACTAACCTCTAAGAAAAAAAAATGTGTGCTATATAAATAGGAAATTAAATCAATTTTGCTTATGATTGATGATAGTGTTTGAGATACTAATTATTTCAGTGTGAGCCACGCACCAGATGCAAAGAATATCACCTGTGCAATCACGACAACCAAACCCCGACATTGGCAATTAAGCAAAAAGATTAACACTAATGATGTCGGGGACTATGGGATTTGCTACAAGGTTAAATTATAGGTTAAAAGTGTTAAACATGATTAGCAGCACACAGGTAAACCTGGAAATTTAAATAAGGATGGTTAATGTGTAGGTATTATGGGAAGCTTTTCCAATTGACTTTTGCATTTTTTTGATAGCCATATATTCCATTTGGGTGCAACCTTGGGGCCTTGAATTTTTAGGGACATACTCCGACATCAACATGTGTTAATGATATCTTTCTCTCTCTCATTTCCCACATCAAACACTTTATGAGAAGAAATTTCTATTTCATTTGACCCTAGTAGATCTTGGATCACATTCTTCTTACTCTCTTTACAGCCTAGTAGCTTATCGCGCTCTATTGACAAAATAGTACCATAATGATGGGTTTGGAAAGTGGTTTACCTTTAATAATTCAATCCAGATCAACTTTTTATAATATCCCGTGATCCAAAAAAACACATGTTACTGGGCCATAACAGAGCACAAGACACAGAAGAGTTGTGATACTCATACTACCTCTACTACATGTGTCATGTGACAAAAGGAATGGCTGGTTGACCTGCCATGATAACTGCATGTTTCAGTTTATTTGAGACCATTGCTTTTGAGTTTTGAGCTTTGTGTTAGGTTTTTTTATATATTTAGAGAGAGAGACTATAACAATCTTATAGGATTCAATCTTATTGAAGTCGAATGTGATTGTTGTGCACAATACAATAAAGTTCTTTCACATAATTAACGTGGTGGTATATTTAAATTCGAATTTGATATCACTGGTTTGAATAGAATAATTTCTGGCTAGTTGACTCACTTACTAGATGATACTTTGTATAAAATATTTTTATACAGATATTTAATAAAATATTTTATTTGTTAATATAATGTGACAACAAAATAAAATCTTATTAAATATTCATATATTAACAGTGAATATAAATTAAACTTTTTTTTAGAAAAAAATTAAGCGTTATCCATCGTAAAAGTCGTCCATGTATAAATTGACTCAGTTTTTGACCTTGGTGATATGCAGTGGGCATGCGCAGCATGTATTTATCAGTTTCATGAACATTAGCAGAATACCTTTTTGATGGATAATTGGACATAACTTATGCCCAATGGGCTAAATGGGCCAATGTTTATGCATAGAGGTATTATTGAAGGGTGATGTTGGGTGCACCAACATTATTATTGGTGCACTCAGTATTTTAAGTGAATGGACAAAAATATCCTTCATTCAAGTTAATCCGTATGAGTCATATGAATCAACTTGATACATATGACTCATATGGATCAACTTAATCCATATTATTCATACGGATCATATTGATCCGTATGACTCATACGGATCAAGTTCATCCACACAAATCATACAGGTCAACTTGATCCATATATTTAAATTATATTTACGAATTATATGAT
Source organism: Glycine max (assembly GCF_000004515.6). Classification (NCBI taxonomy): domain Eukaryota; kingdom Viridiplantae; phylum Streptophyta; class Magnoliopsida; order Fabales; family Fabaceae; genus Glycine; species Glycine max. The sequence goes on along the minus strand of NC_016089.4, from coordinate 46,147,023 downwards.
CCATATATTTTATATGGATCATGTAATCCGTAAGTTTAATTTAAATATACAGATAAACCATAAACTCGCGTATCTTCGATACAGGGTAATTTTTGAATTAACAAAAAATGCTGGGTGCACAATGAATAAAGCTGGTGCACTTAGCAACTTTCATTATTGAAATGTCTGGGTTTAAAATAGCAACAAGGACATAGATTGATGAATGATGAGGCAGAAGACAATTTTGTTAGATATATTAATAATTTGTGTGAGTTCCATTAATTTTTTCATTTTTATAAAAGTGAGATGTTTTTTCATGGAATTATCTAAAGATTGTATAAATTCATTTAATTTAGTGATTTGTTTGTAATGAGTTTATAATACATGATGCTTAATGTAATTTAATAAATTCATTAAATATCAAATTAATATACATATAACGGCAAGATCTTCTCTGTTTTTTTTTTTTGGTGAAATGATTTTCTCTGTTATGATTATGAATGGTTAAGTCTTATTTTACTTATTTTTGTTTAGCCTATGAGTTCATATGATTTGTTAGATAATAAGGGACACCACAACGTGAAAATCTTTTTGTTTTATGTTTGATTATTATAATTTATATGATTTGATTTTAAAAATAGTTACTGAACAGAAAAAAAAAAAAGAAGTAATGAGAGACAGGACAAAATTATAAAAATTTGTTACTTACTAAATAAAAAAAGAACTGTTGCGTACATGATAAAATTGAAAAGTTAAAATTGTGTTTCTCATATTCCCTTTTCCTTCATCACATCACCCACTTCCTTGGGTTAACTTCCTTCTCTAAGTTTTCTTTCTTCCGCATCCTCCTTTCTTTAACTTCCTTTTGTTTCTTTTCCTTAGATTTAACCTTCTTTTGTTAACACTTTTTTTCTTTCTCTTTTTTACTCTCTTTCTAGGCGTCAAAATAACTTTTGGATGTTAAAAAATCTTTTTTCCTTTTTTGAATTATATAAACTATAAAACATACAACTACTTGTGACTCATTCCATAATGGAGTTCGTTTCATAGTCTTTTTGTATCTATCTGCATTTGAACCTCTTTAAAATAACAAAAGATGAAAATAAAATTATAAGAAATAGTTTATTATCTACATATGTAACATTTTTATTTATAAGATTTAAAAATCAATAAGTAAGAGAATATTCATAACTAATTTAACTTGAATCAAATTCATGAATTATTTTAATTTAAATTAAAAATATTTATGTTTTTGTTTTTTCTCATGTATAATCAATGTTAGTAAATTTTTATGTTATTTTGTTTAGGATCAACAAAATCCACCTAATCCGATGGACTGGTCTGACCGACCGGCAATTAGGATTAGGTTGGGCTAAAAAAACGACAATCCAAATGAAAATAAGTCTTTTTGGCTTAATCCATATAGTCCGGTGGACCCCAATCAATTCCAATTAATAATATATAATAAATATTAAATAAAATAAAGTTTTATATTTCATTTTAAATTTTTATTTAAAGACAAAACATATTCATTAAACATAATTTAAATAGTTTTGTCAATACTTATTAGGCAATATAAATGTATAATAAATAATTTTGTCTTTGAATTTTTTAATTTTTTTATTAATTTCTAAATTGGTTCGAATAGGTCCCGTGATCCAACAAATCAACATAAAACTGGGTAGGACCTAAGAAATTTCAGCCAAAAAAATATGAATCAAACTTGGATCAATCTATTTTCATTGTTTGCCCCAATGGGTTGGATCTGTCCAGCCTGACCATTTTAACAATCCTAATTTTACCCGATATCTAAACATATCAAACAAACACATAACATAATTTATTATCGTGCATCAACTACAAAATATATATATATATATATATATATATATATATATATATATATATATATATATATATTGTGACTATTTTATTTGTCTTTTACTATTATGTCTATCTAGTGCTATCAAACTAATCTCCTACATGTCTATTTAGCTTATCTTGTTATCAGTCATTTTATAAAATAATCAGACATTGGAAGAGTTTTGCTTCTTTAAATGGATTCATTGAACTTAACTTAGATGACTTAGAGTCCAATTTGATTTTTGAATGCAATTGATTTCAAGCCAACTAATGAAAGCGTCTTTTCATATCAAATGAATTTAAATTGAACAAATGCTGAGTGCATGTTTGATTTAAACTAAAGTTTACAAAAATATCTCAATTATTATTTCTTTGAAATTATGTTTACAAGTCAACTTTTTTCTCAAACATACTTTTCAACCCTCCCATTGGAAATCTAAACACAGATAAAATTTTAATATTTAAAAAGTAGTATTGTCGTGTTAATATAGTGTTTTAAATAATATTAGAAACTAAAAACAAGTTATGAAAACTGAATGATTGAATTTATTATTTTACATCATAATTAACAAAGTTAAATTATATCAAATTTAATAATATATTTAAATTAATCCAGATGAAATAATATTTTATTTCATATCTAAAAGAATAAAATCTGATCCAAATCGAATTACAAAGGAGCAGTGACGTATTGTGTTATTATCGAATATCTTTTCCTTTGGATAGAATATACCTTTGTGAAAGCTCTTATTTTGAAAAACTCTGAAATTTTACGTTGTTATTTAGATTGGCAGCTCTCTTTGTTCATGTTTTTCAATCTCAATTAATGTTAATCTTCTTCAAGTGTCGTTCATCTTCTCACGTTTTGGATATGATTTTTAGAAGTTAATATTTGTAGTTTCTACTGCATCTCAATTTCTCCCATCTCAATTAATGTTGGTTGACAAATAGATAAACTTCTGTTTCCGATTCCCGCTTGCTGCAGGCAGTGAATCTTACTGTTTATTTTATCGTTCACAATCACACAACTGAAGATTAATCTCCTAATCGGGTTTAAGGAGACTAAAATTTGTGGAAATGGAATAAATTAAAGAATTGATAAAAGTATAAAACTTGTACTAAGTACCAATGCAGGAGTACTTTTTTTTTTTAACGATACTCAAAACTTAGAAGAGATATATTTTGGAGAAGGCAGAACAAAATGTTTAATCAATTTATTGTAAAAAGTCATTATTTATTATAAAAAGTCAGTATTAACTTTCTGTGTTTTGGCATGTGATTCTTTTGACGATGGTTACCTTAAAATCTTGGGAAGGTATTTGGAGAAATTTAACATGTTGAGACAATTCTTCACAAGACAAGAGAACACTGTCACTTAAACCTGTGTTGTGATATATTCTGGCATAGCCTTTAGCGGTATCTTCTTTCTTACACTCTTTTCTATGCCATTATGAATTTGTTAATGTTGTTGCATAGCTATAGTGTTTTGAATTGGTTAGTTTTTGTGATTTGTGACCCTTTTTTTATGTTTCATGAAATCCATATTGTTGGTTTTGAATTTAACAAGAATTTTTTTAAGGGGTTGAATTTTTTGTTTTGTTTCAGATCCTACAGTGTGATCGTTTGTGGGAGATTTGAATTTTATCAGCTGTTATTTTTTTTATTAAAGTTTTGTTTTTCTTGCAATTTTTATAATAATATTAGATTGTTTCTTATATCATTCAGTGTTTCTGTTTTGACAGGAGGATGAAGTTGCAACTGAGGAGGTGAAAAAGAGTTACCATGTTTTGAGAAAATTAGAGTGATGATGACCCCACTTTGATTGGTGGAGAAATTTTTATGTTACTTTATTTTAACAGTTTAAAGTTGTAATTTAATAATTATGGTTTTCAGACAATATATTTTATTATTTACAATTTTCTGAAGAACGTAAATTGAAAACACATTTTTAATAATAGTTACACTGAGTTATTTAATATTACTAATTTTATTCATTTCACTTTCGTATAAAAATATTTTTCTATTCAAAGTATGATATGATCTTTTCGTTTTGATAATAACGAGGTTATGAAAATTGATTCCAGTATTATAAACTCTCTCATTCTATCTATTTCTAACCGTTTTTCCTCTTCAAATTTAGAATCAATTGTGGGTAAGAGTTTTTGTTCGACGTATACTGACAAGTGAAAAAACATTAAACTATGTTCTTTACTTTATTTGGATACCTTCAGATTCAGTTTAGAAATTGACCTCATCTTATTTAAAAGTTTTTAAATAATTTATCATCTTTTCAAAAATTGATTTTGATATCTTATTTTATTTTTGAAATTTAAAATAATCTTTCAATTATTTAAATATATTTAATTTTATATTTTGAATAACACTTTAATTAAAGATCATTTTAAATATATTCAAATAATTAAATGATTATTTTAAATACTTTAAATAAAATGAGTTACCAATATGAATCTTTTAAAGATGAATGATTTTGAAACATTCAAATAAAATAAATAACTAAAAGAAATAATTTAAAAAAGATAAATAGTCATAAAAAAGATAAATAGTCCAGTTACCATCTGTAATGTTTTATTAATTTTAATTATAGATTAAACATGGACGAAAGGTTTATACTCTGTAATTTTTGTGTGTATTGTTTTCTTTAATTTATGATGGAGGGGATTCAATCAAAAAGAAGGAAAAAAAATGCAATCAACAATTTGAAGACACGGACTGACACTACTAATATCTGATTGTAATTATGTGCATCCCAAAGGTTCTTTCATGTATCTTCTTCTCATATTTTTACTAATGTTGTAAGATTTCAGTTACCATCAGTAATGTTTTAGGAATTTTAACTGTAGATTAAACGTGGACGAAAGGTTTATGTTCTGTAATTTTTGTGTGTGCATTGCTTTCTTTAATTTATGGTGGACGAGATTCAATCAAAAAGAAGGAAAAAAAATACAGTCAACAATTTAAAGGTACGGACTGACACTACTAATATCTAATTATAGTCATATGCATCTCAAAGGTTCTTTCATGCGTCTTCTCATATTTTTATTAATATTGTAAGATTTCGGTTACCATATGTAATGTTCTATGAATTTTAATTGTAGATTAAACGTGGACGAAAGGTTTATGCTATGTAATTTTTGTGTGTGTATTGCTTTCTTTAATTTATGGTGGAGGGGATTCGATCAAAAAGAAGAAAAAAAAATGCAGTCAACAATTTGAAGGCACGGATGACACTACTAATATCTGATTGTAGTCATATGCATCCCAAAGGTTCTTTCATGTGTCTTCTTCTCATATTTTTATTAATGTTATAAGATTTCGGTTAGCATATGTAATGTCTATGAATTTTAATTGTAGATTAGACGTGGATAAAAGATTTATGCTCTGTAATTTTTGTGTGTGCATTGCTTTCTTTAATTTATGACGGAGGGGATTCAATCAAAAAGAAGAAAGAAAAAATGCAGTCAATAATTTGAAGACACGAGCTGACACTACTTGTAGTCATGTACATCCCAAATATTCTTTCATGTGCCTTCTTCTCATATTTTTATTAATATTGTAAGTTCAATACTTTTGGGTATCAAACAAATTTTCAATTTCTTTTTAATTTTGATTGAACAGTTTATGATTTGTTTTGATTAATTATAAACTTATTTCATTGACTTACATTTTTTCTCATATCTTTTTTTCTGTCTCTTTATTGTTTCATGACTTATATTTTTTCTCATATATTTTTTTCTGCATCATTTCTTTTATTTCAAACAATATCAAACAATATATAATACTAACACGTTACCTTAAAATCATACTTTATTATTTACATGCAATTTAACATTAATTATTCTAACTTTTCAATAGTCATATAGGAGTTTGAATATGTGCATCGGCACGGACCTTTCGCTAGTTTATTGTAAAAAGTCAGTATTATATATTTTTTTATATTTTTAATATAATTATGTAATTTTTAACAAGACAATGTTTTTTGTTTTACTTTTTAGTTAAACGTTTAATGATACAAGATACTCAATGAGTCGTAATAATTCCCAATGGGTGGTAGTGGTAGCTTGAGACTTTTTTCTTTTGTTTTGGGATATTCACGTTAAAAAGTTTAATAATCTTAAAAAAATTTAATATAATCCAGTGACATTTAATCAAAAAGTGGAAAAACGTGAAATAAATTTTTGTTGTAAGTAGTTTAGTTAAGCAAGCAAAGCAACCTTGCATTAACAATGGACGATAAAATAAAAAATGTTTTATTATTGAAATTAATTAAAATATAGTAATAATGTATTAGCTTTTTATACTTAATAAACCTCTAGTTGTATTTATAATCTAACTTGTTTTTTTATTATATAAAGGATCGAAAATAATATTATTATTGAAATAAAAATAAATGAAAATAAGACATAATAATAAAGAAATAATTAGAAAGAACACGTCTCGTTGGGTTCTCCTTTGGCAGAAAAAGCGATGATTGATTGCTTCTCTCTATCTCCACATTTCTTGCGTACTCTTCCCTTCCGCACCAAATCAAACCTTTTTCTTAGGTATGGTTATTTTCAACGATTCCTTTCTTCTTCTTCTTCTTCCTCGATTCACGCAAGTCTAATAAAATATCATCTTCACCGCTTTAATTTGACCTTTGCGTGATTTCGGTTTGACCAGGTCGTTTATCGAGTTTTCGCTTTGACCCTTTTACCTCTTTGATCTTCTTCAGTGTAGAATTCTCCGAATTGAGGTATGGGGAGGCTGTTTGTGACCCATCTGGAGGGGCAGATCTATAGCTGCAAACACTGCCGCACCCACCTTGCTCTCTATGAAGACATCGTTTCCAAGGTAAGCCTTTTTGCTTTCTTCCCTTCACCTACTTTTTTCACTCAACGCTTTTTTTTTTTTACTTCGTTCTGGGTTTTACTTAATTTATCTGTTAGATGATGAGTTTGTGCACTAATGTGGGTTTGAATAGCCTGTCCACAAAATTTTGAAAGTGCAAATTCATTATAGTTATTATAAGATTGCTTGCTGGTGGTAAAATAATCTGCTAATTGCTTTTAAAGCTTTGAAAATGCTTATTGCTTCCTATATGATAGATACAAAACCACTAATGAGTTTTAGTTTATGAGCCTTATTAGGAGAGTTGGTCATTGATGTGGTCTTAGAGTCTCCTTGACCAAGCAATCTACAGTTTAATTTAATCCTTGACTGAAATTGCAGTCTTGTCTACCATTTCTTTTTGTAAATGGACTGAATTGCTAAGAATTTGTAAATCATGAAGATATTTGTTGGGTCATTTCTTTGTTCTGTTTTTTTGTTTATAATTTGTAATGACGAAAGGACAGAAGTGCTTTGGGAGGTTAATTTTCTTGGCTGGTTTAATTCTGAATAAGGAACTCATTGCTGCATGTTCTTAGATATTTACTTTGCTGAAGAAAAGAGGGAGAAAGTAGATAGTTCTCTGGTTGTCTGTATGCACAGAGGAGAAATATGTCCTCTACATTAATGGCTAACCACTGTTGTATAGCTAGAGATCCCTGAAAAGCCAAGCTATTCAGATTTTGATTCTTCATACTTTTGTGAACATAAGATGTGCTGATAAAGTATAAGTGACAACTGACAAGTGCCCACGAATGGCATTGTTGCTCCTCTTACATAGAGTTTGAACCCACTCTATTATCTTGGTTTAGAGAAAATTGGTTGTGTTAAGTAGTATTTCAATTGACTAAAGTATCAGTTTTGCCATTGTCTTCATTTTGCATATTCATGTGTAGGAACTTGTTGCCTTTTGGCTTTGGCTCACTGTTGTATATTCACATGTTTTGGTTGCACAGATGCTTCTTTTAATTCTGTTATGAGTGGTGCCTGATGGAAGTCCATTTGGATTGATTGCTAAGTGCTTCTTATCTAGGCTACAGATGGCCAAATGGGGATCTCATCTTTCCAATAAGATTTATATATTGAAAGTGTTAACTGTTAAGCTTTTCCAAAATTTAGTCCTTTTCTTTTTGTGATGCTTTTGTGGTGATTTTAAATTGGAATCAAGTCACCTGACAATTCTTGATTGACCTTTAATAAAATATATATTCTGACTACCATTTTTTCTTGTGTTGTTTTTTTCAGTCTTTCCACAGCAGACATGGGAGAGCTTATCTCTTCAGTAAGGTGTAAGTTATCCTTGATTTTAGAACCCTATCATTATGTGATTACTAAAACAAAAATTAACATAATTGTTCTCTTCCGGTATTTGTATGATTGTATCTGGACTATCAGTGAGATAAAACTTAGGAACATAGTTGTATGCCCCTTGTATTCTCTAAAAATGAGACAAAAATAAAATTAAAAGAAACTAATGACATTTTATTCATCCAAGAACATTTTTGCTGATATATATTATAGTCCTTGTTTTATGCATGTCCATCATGAATCCTCTCATGCTTGTATTTATGACTTGGCAATAGAAATCATATGTGCATCAGTCGTCATAGCTACATAACAAGAACAATGCATAATTGGTGTCACTCTTATCATCTGACATTTAGGTGATTGTGGATTGTGTATCTTGTAACCAAAGTATCACGGAGAAGAGTTTTGTTTGCTATTCATGCCATGGCTTCTTGCCTCTGGATGTCTAATGCTCTAGCCACGTTATGCTTTACAGTTGGTTCTGTTCATGGATGCAGTTAATATTTTATTCTTTTACAGCGTGAATGTTACTGTTGGAGTAAATGAGGACAGACAGATGCTCACTGGGATGCATACTGTGGCTGACATTTTCTGTGTGGGCTGTGGATCAATTGTGGGTTGGAGATATGTAAGATTTGTTACAGTGCTTCAAGAGTATGATTTTTTCTGTTTGTATAATAGAATTAAGCAGTTACCATATTGGCTTCTTTCAGGAGACTGCTCATGAAAAAAGCCAGAAGTACAAGGAAGGAAAATCTGTACTTGAACGGTCAGTAGAAATGTTGTGTGAGAAAACATTGTTAATATAATGTGAAGTTATTTAAAGAGACAAGTATATGGTGAATTAAACGTGTTTTTTTTACTTTTGGCCAGGTACAAGGTGTCAGGTCCTGATGGCAATAATAATAATAATTATTGGGTCAGCCATGAAGCACATGTTGGTGGAAGTGATGCAGATGATGCTTAGTCATCTGCCATTGACAATTCAATTGTACATTCCTTAATCCCCCTTCTTCTGTTGTTCAATGAATGTTGATCTTATTAGGGCAATTTAGCAACATTAGCTTTTTGCCCAAAAGACAATTGAAATACATTTGTTTGTTAATTCTGATGTAAAAAAAACTATTCTAATCAATGCTGTTTATCTAGTTGTATTATTGATCTTCATTTGCATTTACCATTTGCTAGGAGTTGGCTTTTGGTGTCAAACTCAAGCACTTATGGGGTATTTGGAAGCTTTTCTAAAGAATTTATTTGGACTTGTCTAAATCATATACCACCCCATTTTGAAGTGGATTGGGGTAGAGGGAGGAGAGATATAAAAAGATAAAGTAGAGTGAGAAAATGATAGAGGGGCCCGTTTATTTAAGTTGTTTTTTTTTAAAGTGCTTTTTTAAATACAAGGTTAAATTGCAATTTTGCTCTTTTTATAATTGTTAATTTACGATTTTGATTTTCTTATTTTTTTTTCTGTGATTTTGGTTCTTATTTTAAAAAATTCACAATTTTGATTTATTTTTCAATTTTGGATATTTTCTTTCTTATATTTTTGTCCAATTGAATCCTAGACTTATCATATTCACTTAAGATATTATAAAAAATAATTTAGTTAATTAAAATATAAAATAAATGTATGCACAATTAAATATTGAATCAAAATCATAGATTTTTTAAATTAACGAGACTAAAGTTGCGGGAAAAAGATAGGACATAAATTGTGAATTTGAAATTATTGAGAGATCTAAATTGTAATTTAACCTAGATAAAATAAGTTTTTTTTTTATTTAAATGTATTTGTCTAGACTGTTTTTTGAAAAAAAAACAATTTTATTTTTTTTAAAGAAGGAAATTCTATCTTCCCCCCTCTTTTTAAAAGGAGTAGAAGTGAGTTATGAGAGAGTGAAATGTATAAATATCATTGCTCTGTAAATCTTCAAATTAAAAATTGAAGATGTTTGGTTAAACTTATGAATGTGATTCATAGATTTTATGTTGTGATTTATCAAAATGATCTTGTTATGTTAAGTTTTTATGAGAAGTTTTCTATACAAAGGATAATTGATGTCCATCGTGTATGTGATGTGTAAGAGTGTTTTTTTTAATCGATAAATGTTAATTAATTATTAATTTTTTTTTGTTAGTGAAGAAAATTGAATCCATAATTTTTTTTTTACCTTCAAATCAATTTTATCAATCGACAATGAATAATAGTGTATCTCTAATTGCAAATCATCAAACCACTCTTTGCCTCATTTTGCGGTTATTCTCTATTCCGAGTTCTTTTCAAATGGAATCTGGATGGATAAGGGTGTTATCAGTATAAAGCAATGTTTTCCTGTATTCTTTTTCTCTTGGATAATGCCATAATTGGACGAGTAACGAGAGTGCCAAATCAACCAAATTATGATATCTATTAGAGCATCATTAATTGTGCAATTGAAGATAAGCACTAGTTGCTTAAACACGTAATTATTGCTTGTATTTTTCTTATCCAAATTAACTACTATAATGACACAATCTCATTTGCAATGGTCCATGGTTGATAAGTTATTCCCGCTAAAACTGCTCTTTATAATTTCGAAGGTTGGCATGGCTGGCTTTGACTAAATACTAACTTAGCGCCTAAATTTCTCAAGTCATTTATTTAATTCTGCCTAAATTTCTCACATCATTTATTTAATTATGCACTCTTTCTCTCTTGGTAGACCGAATACAAACTCCTTAGTCCTTTAAAATAGCAATGCTTTTCTTTGTACGTTTTTTGTCCCTTGTTTTTAACTTTTTTTATGAATAAAAAAAATAAAAAAGTTACCAAATGAAGGCGTTAACTACAAGGAAGGTAGATTTTCATACAATCCTATTCAGCTGCATGCATTTCTTTTCAACTATTAGAAACTTTAGGATGAGTTTGTTTTTTTTTTATTTTAAAAAAATTATGAGATCGGTGAAGGAAGATGATGAGTTTAGTTCAAAGACAAACTAATCTTGTGACTCACAAACTGTTTAGCACAGCAAGATTTCATGATAACATCTATAATTATAGTTATATCCCGACATTTTGTTCGTTTTGGAAGTGAGAATGGAATGAGCATCTTATATGACGTCCGCATTAAATTTATACGCTAATAAGCAACTTCAAATTATTTGGGGGTGCTTAGTTTGTCTTCTATGTTTAGTTCTTTTTTTTTATAAAAGTTTTTATGTTTAGTTTTTAGTTAATACTACATTAAGAAATAACTATATTTGAATTAATACTAGTATATTTTAAAAATAACTATAATTTTGTCTCCTGTTACTTATCCCATATGAGAAGCCATACGAGGAAAGTAACACGGAAGAGGATTATTCACGGCAGAAAAAGCAAGAATTGAGGAACTGCTTTCGGGTGTGGGGGGTTGCATGAATCATGAGTGCACAGTTGTGAAGTCACCACCGTTTGCAAAAGATTCAAAAACGAGAAACACAGATTTTTTATTTTTGCATATAAAAAAAGAGGGCATTACGGTGATTACCCACCCAACTATCCAATCCATCAACCATGTAACGTAGGCTTTAAGTGATAGAAATTAAAAACAGCACCATCTTCACGGCATGTCTTCTCTTCTCTTCTCTCCCTCCATCTTCAAACTTGCCTTTTATTACCTCTCAATGCCACTCCCTTTTTCTCTTCACTCTCACTCTCTCCAACATTCTCCATACCTTCTCATTCCACTTTGTTTTTTCCGCAACTGTTTCGAACCAAATGCCGCTTTATTTAATTTAGCCTTTTTTTTTCTTTTGATTTGAATTTATTTTCTATTTTTGGTTCACGAGGGTGCATTCGGTTGGTGCGCGGTTGTAGATGTGAAACGAGGGAGCTGAGTTAGGTTCTTCTTCTCATCGTTTGGGACTTTTCTTCTTCTTCTTCTTCTTCTTCTTCTTCTTCATCATCGCTGATCCCTAATCGTTCGTTCGTTGCCATGAATCGGAGCTTCAGAGCGCCGGAATCGCAAATGCAAGACGCCTTCAAGCAGAGGCAGCACCAATTGGGGACTCTCAGGTCCTCCTCTCCGCGCGTCATGGACAGGGACGACGAACTCGCCTTGTTCCTTGAAATGCGGAACCGCGAGAAGGAGCGCAACGATCTCCTGCGCCGCGCCGCAGAGGATTTCGACGCTGCAGCACCGTTAGGTATGAACATTTTTTTTTGTGTGTGATGTCAGTTTTGTTAATTTTAGCGCGAAGAACTGCGGAATGGTTGTGTCGTTTGCACGGCGTGACGTGTGTTGTTATGTGTTTTTGTGCTGCAGGCTCAAATCCGGGGAATTCTACCTTGTTTAACGTTCCGTCCGCTGCGCCGGCGCAGGCGAGGAAGACCGGCGCTGATGATTTTCTCAATTCGGAGAATGATAAGAATGACTATGACTGGTATATTCTGTTTACCTTTCTAACTTTTTTTTTTAATGCTTAGCCTTCATTTTTATTGTAATTAGTTCAGTGCGATGATGGAGTTTTTGAGTTGTTTTTCTCTTCGTTCTTTTTGTTGGATAAAATATTGTAGAATGTGGTTCCCGGAGAGTATATTCTTGTGGAAAGAATAAGTTAACATTTTGCACTTGATATTAGCTCAAATTTGTGGAGCAATTGAGCTGCTCTAAAATCCAAATCCCACACATGAAGCGATTATAATAATATCACTTCAACTTTGAAGCAATCACTGTCATTTGCAATTACTAATAAGAAATGGACAATTGAGTTAGATTTTTGAAAAAACATATGAAAATGCCGGGAGAACTGTCTAGAATGAGTTGAGTTGGACAGATGAGATTATAATTGCAATTTTATGGCGGACTAAGTGCCCCTACTTGATTGTGTTTTCACACAAACATTTGTTAATTCAGTCTCTCCCTTACCAAAATCTAGACAAACATTTGGTAAAATTTGATGAGAGCATCAGAAACACAACGTGAATTACTTGGGTATTTTGACATTGTTCCCTGACCTCACATGATAAAGAGGAAAAAAAAAGGAAATTAAGAGACATCTGGTCATTTGCCTCAATATATTATTATGAAGTTAAATTCAACAATTGAAAATGGATGTTTCCGTTATTCCTTATTGTTTCATGGGTGCGTGTAGGTACTTGGTAGCACTCTTTGTCATTGGTTTTCTTTTTTAAAACTTATGCATTTTTAAAATTAAAATGCACTTTTTAAAAAAGAAACACAAATAAACAGGTCCTAGAATTTAAAAGCGGATAGCCTTTGTGCCTTACAAACGAGCTCACTTCAGAGGAGATTTTTCCCTGGTTTTAATATCATCATTATGATATTGACAAAGTTCATAAAGTGTCATGCTATTTTTTCCATTACCAGAAGTCTAAAAGATGATGACTATTAGATTTATTGTAAAACTGAAGCCTGGTGGCTAGTTCCTCTTATTCCCTGGCTTAAAAAAGCCAAATTGTTAGAAATCACAGGTCCATCTGCATTAAGCAATCAGCACAAATCCATAATGCCTCGTAATAAATTTGGCAATATATTCAACCTAACAACTAATTTTCTATATAATTATCCCTATTGTCATTTTTGTTATTAATCTCATTCTTATTATGCATCTTTTCCTGAAATCACCGACTTTAACCAAGTTCTTGCATAGATGCTGTGTGTATGAAGCATGAACTAATGAGAAACGAATTAACAAACAGTCAAACACTAATATCCAGACATAGCTTTTCATTATTAAACATAGCATGGTATCTTTAGCAACCTGAGCAGAATGATTATTGTTCAAATTGGGGCTTAGCATGTTTATTCTTTTCAGGCTTCTAACCCCACCTGGGACTCCCCTTTTTCCTTCTTTGGAGATGGAAACATCAAAAACTGTTATGAGTCAGCTTGGGGCTCCAACTGTCCGTCCCACACCATTAAAAGCTAGAGTAAGCAATTTCATTGAATGTTTTGGATTATGTCAATTATTTTATCATTTTATGGTAATTGGCAGATGTCTTTTGCATCTGGTTTTCATTCATTAATGAAATTTTACATCTCCTTGTAAACTCCTGGTTTTGATGAAAGTCCATTTGTTACCAATATCATTATAATTTGTTATGCATTATGAACTTAAGCAGTTGAGGAATTGGTTGAGTTATTGCATAATTTCAGTTACGGATGCCTTATTACAAGTAGCTAAATTATTTGTTAATAAAAGGATCACTGCTTTAAGTATAAAAGTTATTAAAAGACCCTCTCTTGTTCTGTTGTAGTTTCTTTATGGCATTCCTTATTTGGTGTTTCGGTGAATGTTGGGTGTGTCCTAGACTCTCCTTGTCCTAGTTTCCTAGACCAATTCTTGATGAATAACTTTCATAGTTTTGTTAGAAGTAAAGAGGCTAAATTTTGTGGCAATTTGCAATCTATACTACATTGCAACACTTCAAACAAGAGAGTTGAACTTCATAGTCTATTTGGTACGGAGCACATGGTCTTTTTAAAGGGGTTTCGCTATTAGATATGTGGAGGGGTTGGGGAGCTCTGTTACTTGGATTTTCTTTTTCCTTGTTTGTTTTCTGTTTTGTTCCTTGTTTAGGAGGATTCCTTATCCCCCTTTCTGTCTCCATAAATTTCTTTTATTAAAACAAAAACTATGTGCTGAGATTTGTAGCTTTCACTGAGTAAATTGATAATATTAGTTGAGGTTTTTTTTTTTAATAATTTATAGTGATAAAATCATAAAAGTGATGATGCTCTGTATCTATTTGTTAGCTTCAAACTCCTAATGCATGATTGGTGCTTAACATATGGTTCATAATAGTATGATGTTGTATTTCTTTCATGCTAATGATCATAAAATAATTTTTTATGTATTTGTTTTCTTGTGGTTGTAGTTTGCTAATTCTCCGTCAGAACATGCTGGAAGGAGCAACTTAGTATCTAAACAACCAGCCTCCTCCCCTGGGTTGACCTCTTCAGGTGGTGGAATTAGGAGGCCCTCATCAGCTGGGAATCTGTCAGAACTTACTGGAAGGAGCAACTCAGTAATTAAACAACCAGCCTCCTCCCCTGGGTGGACCTCTTCAGGTGGTGGAATTAGGAGGCCCTCATCATCAGGAAATCTGTCAGAACATAGTGGAAGGAGCAACTTAGTATCTAAACAATCAGCCTCCTCCCCTGGGTTGACCTCTTCAGGTGGTATAACTAGGAGGCACTCATCATCAGGGAATATTGGGTCACGATCTGCAACTCCTGCTCGACGATCTACATTGACCACAGTTTCAAAATCATCTAGACCTTCAACAGCTACCACAGTTTCAAAATCGTGTAGACCTTCAACACCTACCACTGTTTCAAAATCATCCAGACCTTCAACACCTACCACTGTTTCAAAATCATCCAGACCTTCAACACCTACTTCTCGGACAACCACAGCTTCAACGAGGACGACCGTAGCTTCCACCCAGACCTCGGGTTCCTCAGCCAAGCCCATGGTTTCTGCTCCTAAGACTGCAGTTTCTGTCACTAAAACTACTACAGTATCTGCAGCTAAAACCACAATTACATCTAGATCCTCTACACCATTGTCAAGATCTACTGCAAGATCTTCAACACCAACAGCCAAGCCTACCTTACCTGCATCCAGACCTACAACAAGGGCATCAACCCCAGCTCGGCAACCGTCAACACCATCTAATGTACCCACTGTATCTTCTCCTTCAGTTAAGACTTCTTCAGTCTCCAAGTCAGCTCCTGTGATGTCAAGGCAGCCAGTACCATCCCGTGGCACTTCACCAACTGTGAAATCAAGATCATGGAAGCCATCTGAAATGCCTGGCTTTTCACTTGATGCTCCACCCAATTTGAGGACATCGCTTCCAGAAAGGCCACTGTCAACAACTAGGGGGAGGCCTGGAGCATCTAATCCACGGTCCTCATCTGTCGAGCCTACTTCTAGTGGTAGACCAAGGCGGCAATCATGCTCTCCTTCAAGAGGATGTTCCAACAACGGCATTTCTCGTTCAACTGGAAGCTCTATGCCAGCAGTTAATCGTGCGTATTCCAAGGCAAATGACAATGTGAGTCCTGTTGTAATGGGCACCAAAATGGTTGAGAGGGTAATAAATATGCGAAAATTAGCTCCACCAAGGATGGATGACAAGAACTCTTTCCATAATCTTTCTGGCAAGTCATCTTCATCTCCAGATAGCTCAGGCTTCGGAAGATCACTCTCGAAGAAATCCTTGGATATGGCTATTAGGCATATGGTATGCATCTTCTGCACATTTTCTGCATTTGTTTTACCAGTTGAGGATAAACTTTCTGGATGCATAATGTTTTGAGGTTATTTAGCCATTTGAGAGTTTCTCATTTAGAGCCTTCATCTCATTTCATGGTTTTTTATCAATAATCGAATTAATTAGAACTGATTACATTATATTTTTTCATCCGAATAAATTTTCCTTTCTCTTTGAACAGGATATAAGGCGAAGGGCTCCAGGCAATTTACGGCCATCGTTGATGACAAAAATTCCTGCATCTTCAATGTATAGTGTGAGGTCCGGGCCTCAGCGTAGCCGAACTGCTAGTATCTCCGGCTCTCCTCATGCTTCTGGCAGTAATGCTAGTTCTGAGGTGAGTGTAAACGAAAATGGTCTTTGTATAGATAATAGTGAAATAGATGATGATATTGTTAGCGTGAGAAGTGGTCAATCTTCTGCCACTGTGCAGGGTAGGTAAACGATTCTCACACTGAAGAATCCCTTACCTACGTTTTAATGGCACAACCATTCTTATTATGAGTTTCAGCCATATTGGATTTTTATATGGAGCTAACCATGCTTCAATTTATGTAAAGTTTACTAGAACTGATATAACCTTGGGGGATGGTATTTGTAATTTTAGATAGATAAGCTATTTGCTGAAATTGTAATACTCCTTTTTTTTTTTTTTAAGTGGTGTTATTTCACACGAAAACTGTAGAAATGGTGTGGCATTGTATTTTTGAGAAATGCTAGCAACATGTGAGTTGACACTTTTTAGCACACCTTTTTTTTTTTTTTTTTTTTAAATATCTGGGTGACATGTAATTTTAGCCTCGAGTCGACCTGCTCATTTCACAAAAGTTCACCTCTACTTCTCTCAGGGACTTGCATTAATGAACCTACTTTTCATCCACTAGCATTTTAAAAAAGTATATTGTACGGAATTGAATTTATTTAATGAATATTAAGTAGTTTTAAAATTGTATAAAAACTTATAAGTTGATTTACTTAATAAGACCTTTAAAAATTTTAATAAGAATTTTTAGTTTAATGAATATATAAAAAAATTAGGTTAAATTATAATTTTAGTTCCTTAATTTCTCAAATTCATGATTTTATTTCTCTTGATAGATTATAAGTTAGTTATAAATTAAATAAAACCATTAATTATTAAAAATTAATAAAAAATTATTAATCCTAATTTTATTTGAAAGTGCATTTTCACATGCATCTTGTATCATTAGACAAAATATATCTTTCAAATCATTATTCGTCGTCTATCTTTACACATACACATACAATTTTTTTAATTGTCTATTCATTTTAAATCAAACATAACCTTATATACAATTTACATTATTTATCATAATTAAATATAAATTTATAATTTATATATTTGAAAATATTTGTATTATAATTATAGTTATATAAAAATGTTTATCTTCTGTAATAACAAACTAAAATACTAGTTAAAACTAAAAGTTAGTTTATTAATAAAGTTAAAAAATGCTTGCAAAATTTAATTTGAAACAATGATATTTTGTTGATGAAAGCAAATAATGTGTATCTCTTTGTGTATGAGTTTCTTTTCCTGTGGTGGGGTGAGTACTTAAAAACAAATTTTGATGCTAAGTCACTGTGTGAGTGAGGACTCTAATAGGGATAAAATGTTACTCATTTTTCTCTAGTGTCTCCCCCTCTATTAGTAGAAGTGCCGAGCTCGGATGTGATAAATGTGGACGATACCCACTAAAGATAGTACGAGATCACGAAGGTCGGTTATCTTCCAATCTGAAACTAAAAAAAAAAAAAACATAATAAGTAACATGTTTTATTATTCGAGAACAAGATGTTTCCAATTTTTTCAACAACTTTTACATGTACACCTTTAATCAAGCTCAATTCAACCACAACCATTAGGACGAAATCCTACTTTATTACCCAGGTTATCATGCACAATCTCAAGGGTCTTTTGTTGGAGGTTCCCAAATATGCTAGTTTGACTATCATATTCATTGGGCATAAATGCCAAACAATATTGCTTTGGTTTGATCTCATGGAAAGTGGCTTCCCGCGGAAGGTCCACTGTGACACCGGGAAACACGAATGACATTTCAGGAATCGGATAATGAAATCCACTAAGATCATAACACGTATCAAATGGAATGTACTTGGGCGCGGAGGGATAATAGGACATACGTTGTTGATACACTGAGCGGAGCTTGGCATAGATGGAGGGGGGTAAGCGGGTGAGGACGCAGCCGGAGTCGATGATGAAGCCGCCGTGGTCGATTTGGTTGAAGTCAAGGCCCATGAGTATATCACCATCGATGGCGATGCCAGTGATGTTGAGAGCGTAATGTGATAGGCCAGCTTGAGGGTTGACTAAAGGGGTGTATTGGATTCTCTCGTCGCGGTCAGCATCAGGGTCAGGGCCAAAGGTGATGTAGCCCACGTTATCAATGTTGGGGATGCAGTAGGAGAAGGTTTCCATGTACTGTGACGAAGTCTGAGACATAAAGGAGAGCTCTCCGCGGCCAAGGCCAAAAATGCCTGCAGTGCGACCAAAATTTCCCTTCATCAATATGCCGCAACCGAAGTAGAATTCATCAGTGATGCCGGGCTTGGTAGGGTAGAGGTTGCTGTATAGGGCGAGACGATCCTTGCCAAAGAAGCCCCTGCTAGAGGATCTGTCACCATAATAGATACGGTAGTGGCATAGATGTACATTCTTACTACAACTCAGACCTGCATGAAAAAGAAATAAAAAAATCAATTAAGCTTACTCGTTGTTTTGAAATAACGTGTTTTTAAATTGAAGATTGTTTACCTTGTCCACTGCTTATGAGTTCTTCGCATGTATCATCTAAGCAATCTGAAGCCTCATATGTTGAAGAATTTAATGGATTAAATCTTGCATTGGCTTGTTTATAGCATGACTTGCATTGATAACATTGGGTCCATGTGAGATGACTGCCCGTATCAAATACCATTTGCAAGGTTTTCTCCGGCGTCCCAAGACGAATATCAATAATGTAATTCAAAGTCGAAAGTGGAGGACCTGGGTTAGTTGGTATGGTAGTAAATGAATCCAAATCATTGAAACTATTATTCTTAGAAATTCGGGATTGAATGTACTTCACCCTTTCATAGTCCCTCGTAAAATTGTTCTCATTATCAACATTGTCACGCTTTATATGGGAACATGGTCCATCTATATGCACCAACTCCAATGATGCTTTTCTATTGACCCCTGAAGTTTAATTGTAGTTAGAAATGAAGGTTATTAAATTTTAGAATTTACATATATTCACGACTGTTTTGTAAATTCAACTTTGTGTATTTGTAGACTCGAGTTGATTTTATATAAAAATAATAATAAAATATTTATAAATAATATATCAATTAAGCATCTCAATAATATAATAAAGTAAAATAATAAATCATAAATTTCATAATACTTAAATAAATAAGTTTAGTAATCTCATCGAGAATTTGATGTTATTAGAGAATAAATGTTTGATGTTATTAAATGTGAGAATTACACTAAAGAGAAAAAAAAACAATTCAAAATGATTTACATTTTGATTTAATTTTTTTAACTTGCTAACTCGTTCACTCAAGACTTTATCGAGCTTATCTAGAGTTTATAGAATTTATTCAGAGTCTACCAAAAAAAGAATTAACTATAAGGATCAATTCGATAAGAGTAAGTGAACTCGTAAACTTGTAAGAGTTAGAAGTTAAATGGAAAGTTTGATAATGATATTAGAAATCATAAAAAAAAACATTTGTATTAATTTAACATTTATTGAATTGACCACCTTGAATAGAGGTACGCTTGCAAGTAGGTGATGGAATGAGATCTCCTTTAGCATAGTTGTTGAAAGACAAGAAGAAGGAAAAAAAAACTGTAATACAAGTGAAGGTAAAGGAAGTCGACATTTGTGAGCCTCTTCTCTAATATTGCATATGCTGCATGTAGGAGTGAAATGCATGCCTCATTTATAAGCATCCGGACGATCTTTCAACCTTTTCTTTTTGCCTTCTTCCTCTCTATTTCTACAATATAACTATTCCATGATAGAATATAATAAATATATAAGATATTTATATACGCAAAAGAGATGTTAATATTTATTTATCATTTAATCCGATTTTTTTGTTCTTAAAATAGAATTTGCTTAAAAGGAAATATATATTTTAGTTCATAGCATATTGACTAAAAAGGAAAAAATATATTTTATCATATTGATTTTAATATTTTAAATAAAGTAAAATTTAAAATTTATTATATTATTCGATTGCATATTCTGAATATTAAATTAGGAAATTTGATTGATTTATGTTAGATTAGGAAATTTGGACACATAAATATTGATATTGGATTAATTTGAGATGAACAACATATATGACAACAGACAATTGACGTTTCTTCTTCATGATCCTTGTCGAATAATCGTAGTTGGTAATTTGTAGCACTGGGATTTCGATGACCCTGAACACGATGTATAAAAGCCCTTTGGATTAATATGTGTGGACTTGATAACCATTTATGCCAATGTCCCCCGACAAAAAAGAAGGCTGAAGTTGTACCTAGTGAGCATGTATATCCAACGACGGAGCCCTAGTTTTGGAAATACATAATGTTCTAAGACTAAACCTCAATATTATGCTTCTCTCTCTCATTAAAAAATTATCTATACCTTAATTGCTTTCAATAAAATTTCCTATGATGTTAAAAAATTATATATTAAAATTATCTAAATTTTAATTGTTTTAAATGAGATTTTTTGTATTGTTTTTAAGGTTATTTATTAATCAATTATTAATGATTTTAAGTCATTGAATGAATATAGAACAACACTTTAACAACACGGCCCCGCATGTTTTCCCAACTTTCCGTGACTTGCGTTGATTAAATTATTTGTTAATAAAAGGATTACTGCTTTAAGTATAAAGGTTATCAAAAGATCCTCTCTTGTTCTTTAATTTGCATTGTTATGTTGTAGTTTCCTTATGGCATTTCTTATTTGGTGTTTTCGGAGAATGTTGGGTGTGTCCTAGACTAGACTCTCCTAGTCCTAGTTCCCTAGACCAATTCTTGATGAATACCTTTCATAGTTTTGGTAGAAGTAAATTAGAGGCTAAATTTTGTGACAATTTGCAATCTATACTACATTGCAACACGTCAAACAAGAGAGGTATCTGAGGTTGATAGCCAATTTGGTACGAAGCACATGGCCTTTTTAAAGGGGTTTTGCTATTAGATATTTGGAGGGGTCTGGGGCCTCAGCGTAGCCGAACTGCATGGTAGTGATGCTAGTTCTGAAGTGAGTGTAATCGAAAATGGTCTTTGTTTAGATAATAGTGAAATAGATGATGATATTGTTAATTAGCGTGAAAAGTGGTCAATCTTCTGCCACTGTGCGGGGTAGGCAAACGATTCTCACACTGAGGAATCCCTTACCTACGTTTTAATGGCACAACCATTCTTATTCTGAGTTTCAGCCATATTGGATTTTTATATGGAGCTAACCATGCTTCAATTTATGTAAAGTTTACTGGAACTGAGTTTCACAAAAGTTCACCTCAACTTCTCTCAGGGACTTGCACTAATGAACCTAATTTTCTTCCACTAGCATTTTAAAAAAGTATATTGTACGGAATTGAATTTATTTATTGAATATTAAGTAGTTTTAAAATTGTATAAAAACTTATGAGTTGATTTACCTAATAGGAACTTAAAATTTTTTAATAAGAGTTTTTAGTTTAATGAATATATAGAAAGAATTATTGAGAGAAACTTCATTAAGAATATTCTCTGGTCAGTGGACTATTCATACAACAAAAATCATCAATGTGTACTATAAAATATCACACACATACACACATTTTTAAATTTATTTTAATTTTACACATTTAATTTAATTAAAAATAACAATTTTAGGACAATTGTTATAGGGTATTGATGCAATATTTTATTTGTAATTATAAGGGAGTAGTTAATATATTCACTAATGGCAGTAAATTTTATGAGTATATCCGTTGAAAACTAATTTATCCCATATAACAAACTATTGAAATACTATTGGCGTCCAATTAAGAAACAAGAAGCGAAATCCCCGAAACTGCAAAACAAGATTCTAGGAGGAAACGGTAACACAATCCATCACAGTTGCTGCTGCAATGGGGGAAACTATGTCTTATACAAGACTAACATCGTTTCTTCAGAAAGATACCTCGTTTCTTAGTCCTTGGAGTTGGGATCCCAAGGCTTCGGAGAATGAGGCTTCGACTTTAAGAAACGAAAAGCAGTACCTTCGATTTCAACCTGGATCATATTTTGCTGTATCGGTAACTTTTCTTTTTCGATCACACATCTCTTTTAGACAATGTAATCAAATAGGATAGTCTTCTCTTTCAGTTCTTCAAAAAAACAAAAACTCTTCTAATATTTTGAGGGGAAACATGTTTTTTTTTAATTAAGCACTAAACAAATATTTCTATATTTAGATGAACTAAAAGAAAATAATATTTTACAATTTGCTATCTTTTGTAGTTCTTGGTCACGTTTTGTTATTCTGTGCCTAGTTAATAGAAATTGGAAACTCACATGTGATATGTTTTTAGTTAATGGAAACAATGAAACAAACAAGACTTAGGTTTTATTTTTCTCCAGATATTTGACTTGTTGAAAGAGAGGGAGAATCCTCGGGGAGACGATTATCTTCAGATTGCATGGGAATATGAAAAGAGGATGATGAAGATTATTGAGGCCAGATTAAAGCAGAAGCTCGATCCTTTCTATTGATTTTCACATTACTTTCTTGCTTGCACTTCAATAGAATTGAAACAGTAAAAGATGTTCCTACGCATTGATATTTCTGAAGCATTAGGACTTATCAAGTTGATATCGGTGAAACTGTGTAGTTTTTCCTAAACAAAGCAATGCCAGTTCTTTGTTATTCTTTTGCCACTATGTGTGTTGTTTTTAATTCTTTTCATGTTTTGGTACATAAATTATTCTTTGCATTAATCTTAGGATAAGAAAAACTGCCAGTGGATCACTTCTTCAAATTAAAGAACGCTGTTTCTGGAGTTACTGTGTTAAAACTTAAAACCCCATGAGATAGAGTGTGCACTAGAAATGTAGGAATGGAGAGTGTACATATAGTGTTGTCCATCAATTTTATTAGTCTCAAATTAAAAAAAACATAAGTTAAGGGATAATATTAACACGTTTAGGAAACATAATGGTAATAAATTTGAGAATGTAAATGAAACAAGTTATTTAAAATTTTCTTATTAATAATGTGATAGCACATTATATTTTTAGAGATTTAAATTTTTTTAATCATATTATTATTTGGAACTATCTATTAATTTTATCAATAATTAATATTTATCAACAAAATTAGACTCATTGGTGTTAATAAAGTCTTTTTTTTGTCCTTTCATCTGGAAGATTCATTTGTGGTTAGAATAAAAAAAGTGTAAGTATTAAAAAATTTAAAATAATTCATTAACTGCTAATCAAAGATTTAGATCCCATTAAATGACTTAATGTTAAGACTTTCCTTGGTGATTAATGATACGGTCTTCCATAGACCAAAATGGTAATTTAAGTGGAGAGAGAGAGAGAGAGAAAATCTTGTGCAGCAACGCAATGTTGTGAGTGAGTTGGGTTTTTTCTTTGGTTTTCCTGAGCTGTGTTCTATTCTCTTTATCTCTCTCTCTGCCCTCTCATCTTCGAGCTCCGATGGCGAGCCTGTGGCGCGCGGCGACCGGCATGACGGAAAACGCCACCGATTACGACGGCGTCGAGTTCTGGTCCAACCCCGAGCGCACCGGCTGGCTCACCAAGCAGGGCGAGTACATCAAGACCTGGCGCCGCCGCTGGTTCGTCCTCAAGCAAGGCAAGCTCTTCTGGTTCAAGGAATCCTCCGTCACGCGCGCGTCTCGCCCACGCGGCGTCGTCCCCGTCGCCACGTGTCTCACAGTCAAAGGCGCCGAAGACATCCTCAACAAGCCCAACGCCTTCGAGCTCTCCACGCGCTCCGACACCATGTACTTCATCGCCGATTCCGAGAAGGAGAAGGAGGATTGGATCAACTCTATTGGCCGCTCCATCGTCCAGCACTCCAGATCCGTCACCGATTCCGAGATCGTCGATTACGATAGCAACAACAACTCCGCCAAGCGCTGACAACCACGCGCTCTCAATCCACGCGCCTCGTTCGGTGATTTCTCCTTTTTCTTGCCTTTTTTTTTTAACTGTGATTGTGTATATTATTATTACATATGGATCGCCGATCGTGCTCGTTACTGCGAGGAAACTCTGTTTATGTACCTGAACTGCTATGAAATTGTAATGTTTTTAGGATTTTGTTTTGGATCAATCTTTTCGATTATGTTGCTTCTCAATTTCAACTATAGTTACCTGAACAGATTTGGAGATTTTCGACGGTGTAATTAAGTTTCAGAAGTTATGAGCTGAACAATTTTCTTCTAAGTGGAAACGCTTGTTTATAGATCATAGTTTGGCCTCGGTTAGAAACTAACTTCCCTCCATAAATCAAATTCAATATCGTTTTGTTGAGATTGAGATCGAATAAGGTTTGATTATATATATCAGTGAAGGGTGAAGAGCTTAATTTGAGTTTCAATTGTTTTGTTATATTACTATTCATGAGCAAGTTCCGTTGCAGAGGGTTTAAATGAAGCTGTGCTCAGCAAAAGTGTGAACTCACAAATGGTTACTTTGAGCATTTTATTCTTTTCTTTCGCTGTGCTTAAATCGAATCCCGTGAGAGAATGGTTAAAGTGGAAGTCCACAGAAACAGGTTGCATTTAACGTGTGGTTTGAAGTGGTGCAGACAACAATAATCTGCAGAAAACAAGTAATGGTGAATGGATGCAAGAGTTATCCAAATGAGAATCTTCAGGGGAATGCAACTAATTTTTCATGATATAGCAGGGTAGCTTCTGTATAATTGCTCGTGACTCCAGTGTAACATCTTATATATATGCCCATTCATTGAGTGGGGAATTCTGCAGAACATGCAACTCCAATCCTAGCATAAAGTCACAATTTTCAGAAGATTCTGATGCTTTATCCCTTCCAGGGTTATGCATTCATCCGTGAAACTCTTTGATGCCCCCATGTTCTTGAAGATTAAATATCTTTACAGCAAATAGTATTTCAAAATGGAATAGAGATCCTTTGTATACTTTAACCAAAGCTTCTAGTGCCTACTGAATTGGATATAGAAAACCTATTGGTTGCTTCATGCAGCAAGTACCTATTTTGCAGAAGCGACCAAGAAGACAATGCTTTGGGCTTTTTCCAACGGACATATGCTGATAAACATTATGAAACTGAGGAAAATCCTTTCAAATACAACGACGAGGATGATTTTCTTTCTCTTTCGAAGAGACCCTTGGTGTTTCTTTGCACGGCCACTTAGAGCATGCAGGGAGCTGCAGTTGAGGTATACTCCGACAGAGATACTCATTTCCAATGAGTGAAATTGCTGAGGTTATTAAAGACACCTCCTGTATCCTGTCGGAAACTCAGATGGTTAAAAGACAAGTTTGTCACCGAAGTCAGATTTTCTAGTTCACAGTGGATTGTGCTCGAGAAATTGTTGCTAGAGAGGTATGGGATTTCAATGGAACTTAAAGAACCCAAGAACAGAGGTATACAGGTATAATTCCACGGACAGTTTTCTCTGCAGCGCGAGCTCTGTTAATGTCAAGCATGCACCAAGTTCTAGGGGAATTTCACCAGACAACTTGTTTGGTAAAAGATTTAATACAGAAATCTGGTTCACGTTTCCAAACTCTAAAGGAATGGAACTAGTGAAGGAGTTGCTGGATAAGTTAACGCAATTGTAACTGCAGTGGCAACGTTGAAGTTTTTAGGATTTTTGCAACTGTAAATGTGGCATCAGTCTCATTTGATTGAAGTTTTCTTCAATCTTAAGGATCACGACTGAAACTGCAACTGTTGTT
This sequence comes from Glycine max, assembly GCF_000004515.6. NCBI lineage: Eukaryota > Viridiplantae > Streptophyta > Magnoliopsida > Fabales > Fabaceae > Glycine > Glycine max. The sequence goes on along the minus strand of NC_016089.4, from coordinate 46,120,733 downwards.
TAAAACTTCGATCAAACACTACTGAATGCCAAATGTTTGATTACAGCAAATGACTGCATGATGCGAGTGCTGTATTTTAGATTAAATGGAATGCTTCCTTCGAATTTATTGGTGTGCAGCGCAGGTGAGTCGTCGGTGCCAAAATCAATCACATTTATTTTTCTTATTTTTAAAACTTTTTATATTTTGTTAGAGGGTAAATGACTAGTTCTTCTAAAAAAGTGTAAGACAATGCCAATTTAGTTTTTGAAAATAATAAATTGATTAAAAAGTTTCTTTTGAAAATAATAAATTGATTAAAAAGTTTCTAAAAGTGTGATTTGTCACTCAGTCCAAAATTATTTAGCTTATCCAAAATTATTTTTTTGGAGAAGTTAAAATCATTTATCTTATCCAAAAAGTTGCTTTTAACTTATTTATATGTCAATTTTAACTAATAAAAAAATTAGTGTATGAGAGTGGAGAGTGAGAATCTCACACTCTAAATTGTATATTCTAATTTATAATATAATACATGACTCTATTAACTGTCACTAATAAGCTATGAAGCATCAACACGGACACGGGACACAATACGGACACAGACACGTGAACACCTGTAATGTCCAAAATATAGAACGTAATACGGGTGTCGTGTCGGTGTCGGACATTGACACGGACGCATGTCGGACACCGGACACGACAAGAGACTGAAGTGTCCGTGCTTCATAGTCAATAAGTCATCAGCAGTCATATAAAAAAATTTAACATTATACTTTAACTCAAAACCTTAAACTCAGATTTATGTTTAACTTATGTGAAACTTCACCACACTTGTAATCCAATATCAACCCCTACCAAAACATTAAAAAATAGTTATTATAGGTAAAATCATCCGATTCAATTTAGTTATTCGTTTGTATTGACAAATAAACTTTTTTAAAACATGTGTTTAAAAGTTTGATATTCATATTTGTAGGAAAAAAAACATTTGTTAAAAGATATTAGTCTCTTCAATGAATCTCGGATCAGCCAGAAAATACCATAGGTTGAACAAATGTTTTAGATATAAATTGAAGCCATTTCCATTTCTACCACAAGGCAGTGATACAGACATGGAAAAACATAGACGACTACTTATGATATTTATATTTTCTCTCTTCCTATTTTGTCTCATCTTTTCTTTATTCCGCATGCATACGGTAATATTATTTTTCTCACCACTTTCATCCAAGAGATAGGTTCACGTGACCGTCAAAAAAGATACTTACATCACTAGGTTTGAATTGAAGTAGTTCTCAAAGGATCCGGATAGTAGTATGTGAAGAAAACAAGCAATGGATGCAAGACTTATCCAATTTAGCGGCAAATCTAATTAGTTTATCACAAAAATGGTACCTAGTGGAGCAGCTATTGTTTGATTGCGTGCAACTCCATTATCACATCTTTTATGCACATTCGCTGAACGGGCAACTCTGCAGAACATGCAAGTCCAATCCTAGCAAAGGACACCAGACACTCTCTGATGTTGCTTTCCATGAGCCTTGTTTCTTCTTTAGTATTTGGAACAAGCAAACGTGAATCTACTATCTTAATGATTCCTTCTGGAATTGCCATCTGACAGAATTTGTGTAGGCTTAGACCCGCACCAAACATGTTATCTGTTGGTCTCATTCATGTCAGCATCTCCAACAGAAGAATTCCGTAGCTGTAGATATCTATCTCCTTTTGGTGATATACTCCGACACCTGCCCCAGACTCTGTTCCAACAACAGCAATTTAGACAAAAATCAAAGATATATCAAATACAACCACACATTGATTATAACCAAATAATTTTATTATTTAATTATAATATACTAATACATGTAAAAGTTTTGTATACTCTCATTCAATCATAGATTTCCATGAATTCTATAATTTTATTAGAATGAATTTGAATGAGACAGTTGTTAAGATCAGGGTTCAAAGTGTTAAAGGTAAAGACTTTGACTTTGTACAAATTGAGACCAGGAAATAATAAACAATGACAACAATGATCCTATCTAATATAAATGACAATAATTTATCTCTGATAAAACAGGAAGTCGACAAGATAACTTGTGCTGTTGTCGCCACAAGGTAATTCAAAAGCATAGGTAAAACATTTTAAAGGATAGACAGCACTTTACCTGGGGGAACATATCCAATGGTTCCTTTAATTGCAGACGAACTAATCTGATCTCTGCTGGAATGTCCTGTGACCACATTAAGGAGTCTTTGCTAACCCAAAATCTCCCAATTGGGCAACAAAGTCATCGTCAAGAAGAATGTTGCTTGGCTTAATATCACAGTGAACTATGGCTTGCTAGGAACCATGATGAAGATAATCCAATGCATTAGCAACATCAAGAGCAATATTTAGCACAAGTTGAAGGGTGAGATTGAAATTTCCAGACTCGAGCTCTTTACTGCTGTGCAGCAAACTATCTAGACTCCCATGAGGCATGAACTCAAAAACTATTGCCTTGAAATCATCCCCATTGCAATCAACACTTGAACAAAAAGTCCAGATATTGAGATTCTTTCTAAGTGTCTTATTTCCAATGAGTGAAATTTCTGTGATGTTATTAAAGACACTTCCTATAGGAACCTCACCATAAAGATGGTTAAAAGACAAGTTCAATGTATTCAAAAAACTCAGATTTTGTAGTTCACCAGGGATTACGCCTGACAAGTTGTTGTTAGAAGGGTCTAGGATTTCAAGGGACATTAAAGAGCCCAAGAAAGAAGGTATGCTCCCATGGAAGAAGTTTCTCTCTACCACAAGCTCTGTTAATGCAGTACAAGCGCTAAGTTCTGGGATAATTTCACCCGACAACTTGTTTTCATATAGATATAATATAGAAAGATTCTTCAAGTTTCCAAACTCAAAAGGAATGGAGCCGGTGAGTTGTTGGATAAGTCAACATTTATCAAACCTTTTAGATTGCCAAATGTTTGATTGGGGATATCACCACTCAAGTAGTTGTCAGAAACGCTAAATGACTGCATGCAAATGCAGTATTTGAGGCTTAATGGAATGCTTCCATCCAATTTATTGGTGCGCAGGTAAAGTTCAGACAACATAGTAAGATTGCCAATGGTGATAGGAATATTGCCAACATATTGTCTTCATCCAGGGCCAATCTTACTAGATTTTTTAAGCTTTCCAATTGAATTTGGAATCCTTCCCTATATAAAATTTTCAATGATAGTGAAGTCAGTTAAACCAATTAATTGTCCAATTCCTTCAGGTATCGTTCCAGATATTTGATTAACATCCATACTAAGCCAACGGAGATGGGTAGATAAATTGCCTATAAGATCTGGCAACATACCACCAAATCTGTTGTCATACAAAATAAGTACTTATAATTGAGTACAATTGGTTAATGAAGAAAGGAAATCCAAATCATTAGTTTCTCCACTCCCAAAACTATTTCCAGCAACTTGAAAAATCTGAAGTTTGTTTAAGCTTCCCAAAGTAGGAGGAATTGGCCCATTAAAACCATTTGAGGAGATATCAAACTTTTGCAATCCGGTGATGTTGGATATTGAAGACGGGAAAGTTCCATTGAAGTAGTTCCCTCCAACCAAAAAATTTCGAAGATTTGGAAAAGCAAGTGCCATATTTGATGGGAGAGTACCATTTAAACCAAGATACAACTCTTTGAAATTTGATAACTGAGCCAAAGCATGAGGTATACTTCCTTCCAAATGATTTCTAGCAAGTGTAAAATTGTGGAGGGACGTAAGACTCCCCAAGGAAGGTGGGATAGTACCAACTAGATCTTTGGCACCAAGAAGCAACTTACTAAGCTTTGTCATGGATCCAGTTCCAAACCATGAGGGAACTTTTCCAGTGAGTTTATTGCACAAGAAGTTAACTACCTCAAGTTTAGAGCAATTTGTAAGTTGGATAGGAATCTGACCATGGAGATTGTTGTGGCTCAAGTCAAGAACTTGTGGGAGAATTTCGCCATGCAAGTGGATGTTGAAAAGAACGAGCGTTCTGAGGAAGGTTAGATTTGCCAAGGATGGTCCAAGAGTACCGCCTCAATTTTGATTTTCCAAGTGCAAGACAACACCCTGCCACTCACACAAATGCAGAGACTCGTTCCATGATGGAAGAGCATTAGGCTCTCCATTGGTAAGCTTCTGCTTCAAAGCAAGTAAAGCCACCTTATCACTCTCTGAACTCAAGGTTTGTGAAACAACGCTGTGGAGAAGGATGATTAGAGTTAGAGCCATTGTTTTGCATAGAAGCACAAATGCGATGGAAACACGGAATGTCTTTCTTTTTTTAGACTTTTTTTTTATTTTAAATATCAGCATCCTTAAAATCATCTACATTTTTCTCCGCTAAATTCAAATCCATCATTACATAAATATTTCTCCACTAGATTTTGAAAAATGGTATTCACCTTTGAAGTCCTATTCTTGCGTTTCCTATACGGTTCAGCGTTTAAGCAAAATAGTTGTGTTTAAAGGAAAGAAAGTGAAGCTTAATAAAACCATTGGCAAAAATTAAAGAAAAGACAAGACATAATTTTCTTTCATACTTTTTCTACAGTATACATCTATAACTATTGGATTGTTGACAGCTATTGCATGATCATCTTTGTAATTCATTTCCATCATTCTCTGTCTTCCAAAATTCCATTAATCTGATTTCATACATGCATTGCCCTCCCTTCCTGGAAAGTTTTATTGGACTTTCTATTTTGCGTGTGAGAAATCCAAGTTTGGGTGGGGAACGTTGCCCCCGCATGTGGAATATTTCTGTTCGTACGGTTTAATACTGTCTGATATCACTGACTATTCTTCAATGAATCTATTGGAATTTACAAGTATTCTTCCAAGAAGTTAGGACTTGGGGTATAGCGGTTGTAACATTTTTTTTTTGAGGATCAAAACAATATATTGATTAAAATTTTATAAGAACTTGACGACGAAAATCTAATATAACTATGCATTCAGAAAGTTAGGAAAAAAATTATATTAGTTGAACCGTTTCTATTTTTATCAATCATTTGCTGAGATAGTATCTAGGGTGATTAATTTTCTTCACAAACTTGAGCGCACATTATGTGTATTTCTCTCCTAATACAATTTATTTTATATTCAAGATCGACCAAATTTAAACATGAATCACTTGTTAGTTGTTACAAAACATAAGTTGTCGTTATCCTTTATGTCAGCCATGAGTTGTAACACACGTGACTTGCTGGATGAATGCTTTTAATTCATTGAACAAGAATTGATAGTGACATCAATTTGTGCGAACAATTTATCTTCTAAACACAGGAGCAAGTCTCCACCCAAACTTTAATTTCTCACACGCAAAATAGAGACGACTTCAATGTGAAAAGAAGTCAAGATTCATTTCAAAAAGCTGAGAACAATACCAATGTGAGAAACTAAATCCATGGAATAGTGGAACATCCCGTAAGTTTTCGTGGAATGGAGAACGGATTGGCATAAATCACCAAAGATTCCTAAATCATTATAAGGAATACATTATTCATGCTACCAGTAACAATGCTAATTGTGTCATAAAAAAAGGAAAAAGAGCATTTTTTTTTTTCTGTTTTAACCTCCCATACACCAAGAGAAATGGGTTCTAACTAATTTGGAATTTGACGGAAAAATAAATAAAATCTGATCAAGAATTATTTTCATCAAGAATCGAAAAGGTTCAACCTTAAATTCAATGCATTAACTGCTTGTGTCTCATCACTTAGTTGAAAAAGAGCATTTAAACACCTTAAACTGTTAACTTTTAGCAAATAGACATCCTTAATTCTCATTTTATGTCTATTAATACTTAAACTTTTATCATTGTTTCAGTAGAACATTATGTTAACTTGCTGTTAAATATTTAACAGAATCAATCTTCATCTTTAAATTTAATTGAATCTTAATGGTTCATTAATTCTGTATTTTTAAATATTAAAATAGTATAATTATCTAAGAAATTGATCATAACAGGAATATGGCCATATTCTGTGTTCTTGGATTCTCGGAGCTTCCAAAGTGTTTCCTGGAAATATGCAGCGACTTCTTTGCATCGGCTATGCTTATCAATCGTTTAAGAGACGTCATTTCTAAGAAATAATCAGTTTATACATATAATCCATGTATTATGCTCTGCTCAGTGTTCACTTTTTTTTTTTCAGTTTTTAGTTATCAATTGTGACTAAGGTAATGACATTATCATTTGTATTAGCAGTGTAGTACACTGCAGGGCAAGACCAAGACCACGACTTGTAAATTGGAATGCATTGCAACTAAATTAAAGTAATTATCTTAGAACATTTTAAAATAAAAGATTAAGATATATGAAATTGAAACTAAAAAAATATAATTAAAATGATTGATCTCCACTTAAAAAGTTATCCATTACTTTTGTCAAACATAGATTAAACGCCTAAAACTCCTAAAATAACATGAGACATTTTGTGCTTCCAAATTCCAAGTAATTATTTCAATTTCAAACCATTATACGTTGTGAGAAACTGGAACTTAAAATTAATAGAAAAACGTCCATTGTTAATGAATCATGAATAACAAAACTCAGGGCGTTTCAGCCTAAAATTTTGACGTTTGATTATTCACCTTGCGTACGAACCAACGTTGACAGTTTGATTCACTGATAATCCTACCTGTGTACTAAGTTCTCAAAATTTCATGTACTAGCAGAATAAATCGATGCTGCCAGAGCATATGGAGCCATTTATTTCTAGAAACTTGTGATGGTTTCTTCTGTAAATGGGAAAGGATATGGCAAGCATACCAACAAGCCTAAGAGTAAAACTGTTACTCCAATAGCAACATATTTCTCACCAGGATCAGTTATTTCCTCAGAAAGAGGAGCAATTGGACCTCTTTGCAAGAAGAATATGAGAACTACCCAATAGAAAGCTACATCATTAAGCAGTGATGAAACTCCCAGCAATGCAATTGAAACCCCTGTGAAGCGTAATGAAGCCTGAGAAATAGACTTATGTCAGTATCTTCACATAAAAGGAAACAAAGGAAGGCAATTGAGCAACTAGTCAAATATTATTAAGATCATAATTCATAAGATACTGACAAATCAAGTTTCACTAGTTTTCTTCTTCAAAATTAAAAAATATTACTGTTATACCTTTCTTCCCCATAGGGCAAAAGAAATTCTCCCTCCATCAAGTTCTCCTGCAGGAATGCTGTTGATGGCATTGATGAGGAGTCCTGCCCAAGCCCAAATCACAAGAGGGTTGATAGAAATTGCAGTTCCTTCCTTGAGAACGTTACCAAGAAGCAGCTTTGCTAAAAAGTTAATAAAAATTGTCACTACATTTTGGTTTTCTAAATCAATGAAGCAGCAAATAAAAATAATAAATGATATACTGGGCAGTCATGGGATTTAGTTTGTAATGTAATAATAACAACAAATAAATGCTCATTTGAAATTATTTTGATAAAACTTGTAAAAGAATGCAGACACAATTGTATCTAAATTTCATTACACTTACTAAAGTGTATAGCTTACCAATACCGCCAGCAAGAAACGACTCATGAAACACAGAAGCATCAACAACAACACCAATACCATCACTGGGAGGCAAGACAAAACCTAGAAGCAGAAGCAAAAGACCCAAGGCATAGCCAGCTATTGGTCCAGCAGCTGCAACCTTGAGCAGATCTTCACGATTGGGTACTATATTTCTTATCCTTGTAATGGCACCAAAAGAGCCTATCTGCCACCAAATTACTCATCAGAATTTCTGTTTCTTGTATTAAGAATTTAAGATGTTAGAAATTCTACATATCAACAAGAGGAAAATTGGCCATTGGCCATATCCCAATTGTACATATCATCAATTTGTCCATTTGAGTCTTGACACCAAACCATACCATATTAAATTAGATAGTAAGAAAAACACACAGAAAAGGCATAACTCCATTCCTAAAGTATCACAATATTAACTATCTGGGAGAATTAAGATGATGGCCATATAGCCATGCAATTCAGAAGCCAAGACTTGATTTTGTAGGAAAGCAAAACAAGCAATTCCCAAATGACAATGTACTAAAGGTCTTGTACAATTTAATACCAACACCAGTGATATTGTGCAAGACAAATACAGATGGAATATCTCCAATTGTCATGGATCAACAAGGATAGATAATTAATCAAACATAAACAGTGAACTAAAGCTCTATGCAAGTATAAATCTATGAATAATTTATGTAATGCATACTAGATGGAAAACATGATACCTCAATTATTATGTTATTTAATTGAAGACATATCTTTATTAAAAAATAGTAATAGAAGATAAAGAATTTTATCATACAACCTGCCAACTAGGAACAAAGTACGGGACCCCAAGTTTAACTCCAGTGTCTTTGGCAGCTAAAAAGTGACCAAGTTCATGTACCCCCAGAATAAGTGCAGTAACAAGGGCACCAGGTAGGCCATCCTTTAACAAGTTCAGATTGTCAAAAGTTGATCTGGAACATTAATAATATTAATTTGGTGAAACATCAAAATATGAAGCAAACTAACAAAAATCTTCTCATATGTAGAATAATTATTCTATACAGTAATCAAGGGCTAAAGCCTACACACCAATCCAAACTTACGCAGTAATTAGCACCTAAAATATATGCACAAAACTTTAAGTGCCATTTGGTTTGAAAAAATGTTTAGTTTCCTTTTTTTTCACTTTTAATTACAAAAATATATGCACAAAACTTTAAGTGCTATTTATTATACAAACTTTCATTCAAAAGTTTGTACGAAAAACAAGTAACAAAGTAGAAAACAAGGAAAGATATTTGTAATTAAAAGTGAACAAAAAACTTTTTATTAAACCAAATGATCTCTAAATTTCATTTTATGATTTTAAGTGTATACCAAATTGAAGCATCTATGATATGAAACAAATAGTCAACCAGGGAAATGACAACAAGAACTAATGACTTATTCCTATGAAAGCCGGACAAGAATTCATCAATAATTAAAGTACTATATGAGACCATCCTACTTAAGAATCATACAGCCCGGAAGATCAACATTTATGTACTCAAACAATGTATTTGTGAAACTGTCCTGAACTCATAACTCAAGCGAAGGAGTAAAATCAGTATAGAAAACGAAAGTACATGAAACAGTTTTGCGTGACACTACACTTTTCCCTAAGAGATAACAGAGTATGAAATGACAACTTAAGGCATAAGAAAGCAGCTTACAATAAATCAGATTGCAAAGCAGGAACATTGCGAAGAAGTAAGGTAAAAACTGTAATCAGTCCAAAAGATCCAGCAGCAAACCACTCAGGTACAGCTGCAAATAAGTAGCATCATAAGTACAAATCATGAGCTTTACGATTAAAAGAAGATCACTTTTTGATCCACAATGTTGCAGGAGCTAAACAAGTACCAGTTGTCTCTGGTTGTAAGGTTGTTCTTGGAACCACAACAGCCACTGGCTTATCATCCTCTGGATTTACTAAAAGGAAAAGCTTGTATTCATCTCCAAATTTATCCTACAATAATAATCATGAATAAATATAGTTCACACATTGATTTAAACTGGAATCACTCACAAAACCACTTAAACAAAGAAACAGAGAAAATATGACATACTTTCAATCTCTTAGATATTTTATCATAACTTTTAGCAGCTTGCCCTCGCAAGTTTCCTTTGAACAACACTCCACCCTGGCAGAAAAGAAGGACCCGATCTTCATACAACAAGACCTTTGTGCATATGCAAAAATAAATATGTAGGAAAGATAGGCTCACACCTCATAAGGATCTTGGCTTGTTACGAAAAAAGTATCAAAGCCAAAAACTTGGTTCTTAAGAATTTCAATTGTTTCCTTGGGAATTTTTATTGCTTCATCCAGTTTCTGAGGCTGTTTAGAGCAGAAAGAAAACAAACACAGAATAATTAAAAAAGGAGAATGCCTCTTCTAAAGTTAGGAAATACTGAAAAAAAAGTAATCACCTTCACACCTGGCAGAGGTGATCCACTGGCAACTTCATTGCTATCATCCATATTCTGCTTTAATCATAAAGCCCAAAGAATAAGAGATAAGAAAACTATCACATAATGGTCCCAACTCCAAATGACACAATTTCGTCATTTTTCAATTTTGTATACTCAAACTAAAATTGAGTACATGAAGGAATAGTTATGATTATAGCGGCAAACAACAATTGATGTAATAAGACTACCAAAACTAAGTCTGGTTTTAAGGATATAGTTTTGACAAATTGCAAAGACATGAACTTATCAAGGACACTTGATTGTAACTAAAAAGAAATGCTCTTGTACGCATTATGAGTAAATAAGATAATGAAATCAATTTCATAAGATAACTTCTTGAGTGCATTATGTCCATGAGTAACAACCTGTTTAGCAATGTTCTATAAGAATACAGGATATCAAACAATGACAGAAAAATATATATTGAACAAACTTTGGCAACATATATATATATATATATGATCAAATTTAAAATGGAAGCTAACTAAGCCAAACATCACCTGCACATCACTTTGACCCTTATTTTCATCACTAAACTCATTTAGTTGTTCTGCATCTACAGGTGGAGGGATACTTTGCTCAGAGGAATCTTCCACACGTAGCGTTTCTCCATTTTTATCTGCTTCTTTCTCCTAGGTAAATTAAAAAGTTGCACATTGTCAAGGGAAAGTATGAAGAGTAAAGAAAGGTCTACATTGTGTTTGGGTGCAAACAATGAGAAAAAATATTTTTATCCTGATAACTAAAACATAACCAATTAAGATTATGTTGAATTTTAATTTGCTGAAACATCGACATTCCATTTGACAACTTTGGCCTTTTTGACCCCTGCTTGATGACTATTTCAACATAGCAATCGTTTTTAAGGCAAGAAATTTTGTTCATTAGATTTGATTTTTTGTCAGAACCCCTCAATATCTAGAAGCCAAACTGGACCCTGAATAATCAGAATCCATCCATGTGGACCCATCAATATAAGGAAGCAAAGCTCCTGAGTGCATATTTTTTCCATTCACAAGACTCAAACCTATTAATCTTATATGAAGAAAACCAAGCTCCTTGACTCTTGGACCAAAAGGCATTAATTCGTTATTTAATTTTACCCCGTCTCTTGTAAGCTTGCAAAATATTATCATGCAAGGAATTTCGAACAATTTCGCAAGCTTCAATTCAAGTCAAATGTCTTCATCTCATCAAACTCCAATTTGTGAAGCTTAATGTCAGTTAAAGAGAGCGAGCTGATTCCCAAAGAAAGTACCTTCTCGTCGCTACCGTTATCTGGCTCGGTAACACTACAAGCAATCCCTCTCCTCCTGCTCGATCTATTCCAGTTCAAAACCGCATCAGCATTTGAAGCCAAATCAGTAACAAACGTAAAACGAAACATATTCCGCTACAAAGAAAAAGAAGCACCTACCTCGGATCCCGAATCAGCTTGAACAAACTCCGACGACAACGCGAATGGCGAAAACCGTCGGAATGCTGAAAACGGAGATCAAGTTTGAAGCAAGAGGTGCAGCGCGACAGAGGAACGAGGAGATTCCCGCGAAATGCCGAAGGAGCTGCCAACGAGAGATTCATGGTTCCGTTTGGAGCGTTCGGTGCCTCTAATTGAGATGAAACCCTAGCGCCATTGGAACGAATGAAGGATTGAAGAAAACGGTGGAGAAGAAGGAGTAGCAACAGGGAAACCAATTATCTGCTATTTTTTTTTTTAAATACCCGCGCAAAGATATTTTCTGCAGTTTCTAGGACGAATATAGAGCGGGCGAAGTTTCGAAGGCCAATCAGGGTTTGACACCTAAGCGGATTAAACGACTAGATAGAATCCTTTTTTTTTTCTTACGTGAAAAATAAAATCTTTTTATGTTGAAATTTTGCAACATGGAGGATAGACAAGACACCCATTTGTCGTAATTCGTAAGAATTCTTTACAACACAATTTTAGTTTTTTTAAAATAATTTTATTTTAATTTAGTTCTATACTAGGTTTTTTAAAGGATCTTTACTCTTTACTAGTTTTATTAAAATAATTAGACTCAATCTTTACCAATTTCATTTATATGACATTTTATTCAATAATGAAAAAATTATTACGTGATATATCACCGACATTACTATTAATATACTAGTGTTATAACTCGTCTTCCATGAGTGTTACATTTGAAATCTATATTTTTCAATTTTCATTTTTAAATTTTACCAAATGTCAATATTTACAAATATATATATGTCAGTCATAATGCCAACAGTCAATATTTACATCATTTTTTAATTTATATATTACTTTGATATATATATATATATATATATATATATATATATATATATATATATATATATATATATATATATATATATATATTATATTCTCAATAAGAAATATTAATATTGAAAAACATTTGAAAATAAATTCTACAATTATTTGTTTTTTTTCTTTGAAAATGAGTTTGAACGATATTTATTGTCACTGTAAAAATTATTTTATTTTAATTAGGACCTAAGGCAACCACTCAATTACCTTACCGTTGCCACTATCCTGAGAGGTTTTATTTTGTTTCTGGCAAGTGTCAAACACGGGACATTTAAATGAGTTTTACTCATTTGTATATCTGCTGTTATGTTTACTTCAGAATCTATGAAAGGTATCATAAAAATTTCATATTGAAATTATAAAATACTTGGAAAGCAAGGTTACCAAAATTCCTGGCAAGAAAATCACTGCCTTTACCCTGTTAAATTTTTATACCTGTCCATCCCCAGCAAATTCATCTAAATGGTTTGTTATTGGTAGAATTTAGAGCCATAAAGTCCTACTTAGTTTAGATTCCAATTTCCTTGTTAAATTAACTAAAGAAGATTCTAATTCATTTGCATAAGACAGAACAGAACAAGAGCAATTCAGTCAACTGAGTCATCTTCAATGTCTCATGAACAAAAGGTTGCTACCTAGCTATGACCCTTGCTTGCTTACAAGCACAAAACAATGCCTAAGAGATTCATTCACATGCCTTCTGACTTTTCATCCCATCTACTTGCGCTTTCTCCCACTAATACTCTGCGGTTCAACTTGCACAATCATCTTCTCAATTTGTCTAAATAATGGTGGGACTGGAAAGTGGATAAGGTCATCGTCGTCGTCGTCGTCATCATCATCATCAATCCATCCATGGCAACCTTCAGGAGGGCAACGGCATGGACGATGATCAAATGCTTCTGAAGATTGAATCATAGGAGTCTTGACAGAAGTGCTCTCAATGTTGTTGGCAATGGTGCTATCCTTGCTTCCTTTGACATTATCTGCAGTCTTTATCTCATTTTCAGGCTTATTCATCATGTCTTGTTCATTTCCTCCACTATCGGCTTGCACAGCCAAATTCCCAACATCTAGAGACAAAACAGACAGAGATTTAGCATAGGCTTTACTTGACTCTCTTAGAAAATTACACATCTTTTTTTTTCTTCAAATGTGATGCAGTTAAGCAGCAAAATTATCTTGTGTCTGCAATTTAATGCAGCTTCCAAACTATTATTGATTTGAATTATGGAAGAAACTTTAACTTGTATTAAATGAACTAAATAGCAACTAAACAATTCTGCAATCAGGTTTATGTCTGATGAACATATATTTCTGGATGTTGTTCAAAGGGGTATGCATATGTCAACCTTCATCTAGGAACTGAAGGTTCAGGAAGGTAAAACTCTTGTTGGCAGTTAAGAGTTTTGTAAATACATTTCAAATAGGAGGAACTGAGAGAGGATGGAATAAAAATTACCAGTTTCTAGATTGCCAAGTGATGCATTGGCTTGAGATGAAGAGCCCAAACAATCACTGGTATAAATTGGAGTGTCCTGAGTCACCATGCCAGAAGAGCCAACTTCAGAAATCCCAACTGATGATGTCCCATTAACAACATCATCCCTTCTTGCACCATCCTGCAAATTATGTATATATTAGTCTAACTCAAAAAAACAAGTACCATACATGTATGCAACATTCTAAACTGAATTTTTGTTTTATGTATGCTGTCCAAGGGAAAATCTTTCACCATATTCATTCAACTGGAAATATTTCACAACATTCATTTCATAGTTTCTAAATATTTTCTACCTTATCTTCTGCAGAACCTTGTTGTTTGCTAAGTAGGGCCTCCATTAGGAGCTTGTAATAGGCCTCTTCAATAAAGCACCATCCTTGATTTCCACCATACACCTGAAGAAGCCCCCACAGCACATGTTAAAAAGTAAACCAAAATTATGAAAACAAAATATTTAGCACTTGTTTTGCTTTAACTATTGGGAGAAGAGAAAACCAACATCAAGAAGTTCATTAACCGTTCGTAGAATCAGTTGTGTCCTAAATCCAAGTGGACGCATTGCGTCCACGGCAGCATCCATGCGCGTGATATCCTGCATCTTGTTCTGCAGACAAAATAAAACACCATTAAGGAAGGAAAAAATGTTAGAAAACTCACAAACACGTTAAAACAAAACAAAAACAAAAACTTGGCAAACATAATACGATAAAAATGCAAAAATATTCACAAAAAGTTCAGTGAATGAGGAAGAAACTCAAGAGGGTAACAAAATAGGGGGGAGAAAGTGCACGAAAGTGTGAAATGAAGGACCTTCTTGTTTTGTCTTGCTCTTGATGCCATTTCTAAGCCTTCTTTCAGCACAAGAAAAAGAAAAGGCCCTTGCTTTTCTTATAACGATCAAAGTGGAGATTCTATAAGGGAAAAACACTTCAAATATGTAATGTGACCCTCTATTCTCTTCAACCTTTCACCCTCTAATAGCTTACTCTCTTCTCTTCAGTCAAAATAAAGAAAGCTTTTTTAGTCTCTTCTTGCTCCATAGCCATCTAGCGCTTTATTTGTGTCATCATCAATGAGACCATGACTTCTGCACAACAAGTAACAAAAGGTTTCATCGGAATATCTAACACTTTATACGTACTCTACTAATTAAGGTAAAAAATCATTCCTTTTATTTATTATTTTGTATGATTGACAGAACTTCACTATCAACACGGTCCAAGTCCAACACTCAATTACTCCCTGCATCCATTTCACAACCTTCGTGTTTACACACACATTAAGGAATATTTAATTTAGACTAAATTAACTAAACTTATTTTTTTATAATTTTTTATATCATTTTCAACTATTTTATTTAAAACTACTATGAAACAATTTTTTATACAACTTTTTTCTATGAATTAACATTAATGATTCGTTACAAGTACCTTGTAAAAAGCAAAAGTTATCAAATACTCCACTAAAAAATAATCTGAATTACTCAATATAAGGGTATAATTAAAAAAAATACACATTTAGATATTGAAATTCTAAACAACTAAAGTATTGAAATAATAATAAAAAGCCAAAACACCGAAAATTTTCAAATGGATGGAGTAAACTTTACTAAAGATGTTTCTATTTATAAGAATCAAAGGTATTTTTTTATAAGATCAAACTTATAATATTTCTTGTATTAATTATTTTTATACTAAAATATTTTTATAAATAGAAATGGAAGTAGTATATTATAAATCTAGCCATTACTTTTATATAAATATATAGAATGAATTATAGATGCAATTTTATAAGGTGTTATCAGAAGTGTTTTTCAATCATTGGAGTTTACTTCAATAATATGTATACTAAAAAAATTTATTATATGTCAATACAGATTATTAAGATAAAACTCCAATTATGATTGAAAAATAGCCCCACAACACCTATAAAATTGCCTGGTTTATTTTATCTTGTGTTTGGTAGAGATAAAGAAAATAAAGGAACCAAAAATAGTTAGCTTAGAAAAGAAAATAAAAGAAATAGAGTGAAAAATGTTAATTGTTTGGTTTAAGAGAAATAAAATGATTTGCTTTGAAACAACGAAGAAAGAAATTATATTATTATTAAAAATACCATTTTATCCTAGTAAGAACACAATTTTTCAAAAATCATAATTACATTTTATGAACTATGTTGTTGAATATATAATCAATTATGGTAATACATGATCAACTATGTGTACAAAAAAAAATCAACTATGTGTAAGTTAATTGATAATAGGTTTTCTCCCACAAATACACATTGAGTTTATGGGGGAAGACATGTTGTTCTATCTTGTAAAATACATTCTTGGAAAGAAATAATAAATTTTAAGTGTAATTGAGTCTCAATCAAAATATTAGTCTCATAATTGATCCAAATAACTAAAGTTTGTAGGGATATATTAGGTATCACTTGAAAACCTAAAGCCCTAATTACGATGGTACCAAGTAAAAAAAACTAATAATAGGTTTTATATGTACAAACAATCCATTATGTGTGACCATGATCGATTATGTCATAGATGTAATCAATTATATGATCTATGAAATGTGTAACATGCAATTGCTCATATCAGATCAAAAACCATGAAGCAAATTGAAATTGAAAAAAAAATGGAAGCAAATCACGATCTTACCGGATCAAAGCATTTCACAACAACATGAACACAAGAACAAATTCACCACCAAGACGAACAGATGCGATGCAAGAAAAGAAGGGAAATATTGCGACAAGCATGACGAACAGGATTACTTTGGTAAAGGTGAATAAAATAACATTTTTATGCGTTTCTTCGCATATGAGAGTGGAAGCTCTGTGGGACCCATTATTTTTTTTATCTTTCATATTTACTTTCTTATTACCAAATGACAAAAGTTTTCTCACTTCTTTGCACTTTCCTCCTCTATTTGTCATTTCTTTGTTATTTGAACGCTATAAATATATCATTGTCAAAAAAAAATGAGAAAAAAATTCAAAATTTTGTGTGATTCTCATAATTTATTACACTAGTTTAAATTTTAATGTTTTTTTCTTAATTATTTTATCTTTCATTTCATTTCACTCCATCAAACTCACCCTTAAATTTAAGGCTAAATGTTACTTATGGTCCATTATATTTTAGTTTTTATTTTATTTTAGTACATTAAGTTTTAAAAGTTTTAAATTCAAAGGTTAACCGGGATTTAAACTCTTGACCACTTGATTAAGGAATTAAGTCACTAGCACTTGTGTTAACTGTTATTAGTAATGTTTTTTTTCTTTTAAGTAAACATTAGTAAGACCATCTAGAATTATAATTCAATTGATTAAACAAAGTGCGTGAATGTTGTGTATCCTTAGTATCTATCTATCTTGGAGATAAAAAAGAAACATTAGTAAGACCTAATAGCTTCGGCAGACAAGAAAAAAAGATATTACTTAACACATATGATTATCTACTTTTGTGCACCCTAAATGCATTATAGATTAGAATATCCCTAATAAAATAGAAGTTGTATTATGAATTGTCCAATCTTTAATCCATATTAGGTGTACCGAAACAAATAAGGGTGTTGCTAGGTGCACCCAGCATTATTGTTGATGCACCCAACACTTGTGAAAAAAGACTGAAATACCCTTGATCAGTAAGTCTTTTAAGTTGATCTGTAGAAGTCTTATGGATCAAGTTGATTCGTATGCACTTAATATCAACATACAAATCAACTTGGTCCGTAAAAAATTTACGGATCAAGTTGATTCGTTCGATTTACGAACCACCCTCACACACACCCATCACAAATGCAAAGAAAGCGCAGGGGCAGTTTTGGTATTTTTAAAAAATACTGGATGCATCAGCAATAATGCTGGGTGCACCTAGCAACACCCAACAAATAATGAGATGCCTTCCGGACAAAAGTAAAACCCGGCCCAACCTTTGAGAGGATGAATTTTTGTTGGCTTCATTCTTTCTAGTATTTCTTCAAGCTTTCTCCCTTGAGCATATCACGTTCATATTTATTTAATTTTCTATCTGGCTTTTGGAGTTATTAAATATCAACTATCTTCCGTAAAAAAATATTAACTATCTTACTAACTGCAGTAAAAAATAACTACCTTACTAACTGCGTGTTTATTTTTTTTTTTATGTTTACCAACTTGTTGAAAATATTTTTAAAAAAAATATTATTTCTTCATATTTAAGTAGAACCATACTGTACTATTGTACTTGGACTAATTCATTTACATGAGATTTTATTCAAATTAGAAATATTTGCAAAGCACGGACACCCAAATTTGAAAAAAATAATTTTAAAGTTTTTGTTATTGAAAGCAAAAAAAAAATAAAAAATGGTCCTTAGTTTCTAGTTGAGTTGGTGATGAAACGACCAAAGTGAAGAGAATAATCTGAGAATGGTTCCTCCCTCTGCTAGCTTCACTCTACTTCGACGTTCTTCGTGTAGTAGAGTTAATCAGGCTAGTATGTTTGTTTTTCCGTTTCTACAAAATCGATTTATAAGAATGAGAAGTTAATTTCTATAGCTTTTGCGTATTTTAAACCACAGACGTGGAGAGAGAAGCTTGGATCCACGTTATTTAATCTTTTCCAAAAACCAACTAAGCAATTGACCAAATGTATTTACTATTTACCCCGTGTTTGGTTGCTCGTCTCTGACGTAGCTTCTACTTTATTCATTATTGGGATGCGATTTTCTGCGTCACCAACGCTTAATCGTGAGTTATGCACGTATGTTTCTACTCTTCTTCCTACTTATTTGCAAAGGCCAATCTTTGAGAGCCCTCATATTTGTGTGCTTTACTCTACCTAGACTTTCTTCCACATCTCTCTCTTGAATATATCACTTTGACACTTATTTAATATTCTATTTTGGCTTTAGAAATTATTAATCATTTTATCAATTAAATTCGTTAGTTTTATTTATTTTTTAAAAAATAGTAATATTTTATTTTTATCAACTTATTGAAATATTTTAACAACGAATAATTATTTCTTGGTATTTAAATTGTATCACACATTCTTGATAAAAAAAATTGTATCGCACAGTTCACACTGTAAGATTGTACACGGATTAGTTCTTTTATCAAATAACCATTTTTATTTTAAAAAAACTAAAATAATTATTTCTCTATAAAAAGTAAAACTAAAATATCATAACTGTATATTAAAATCAATGCCGTATAGCTTGTAGATAAATTTTTTTATAGAAGCTTTTCATTTGAGCGCGTGAGCTAGCCAGGGAGATTTAATCACACGCATAGACATATGATATATCTTAATTCTTAAGCAGTTACACACATACACATAATAAGTTCGAGCCTAATGGACTAGACCATTTAACCTGTTAAAAAACACAGGTTAAATCCAAGTAATTTCTGATTCTAAAAATCCAAATAAGTTGAGCCATAAAACTTAATGAGGTTTTCTTTTTACACTCTTTTAGAAAAAAAAAAAAAAGGCACACAAGACTGACAAGAACATCACACTAGAGAAGGAGCACTTC
Source organism: Glycine max (assembly GCF_000004515.6). Classification (NCBI taxonomy): domain Eukaryota; kingdom Viridiplantae; phylum Streptophyta; class Magnoliopsida; order Fabales; family Fabaceae; genus Glycine; species Glycine max. The sequence goes on along the minus strand of NC_016089.4, from coordinate 46,101,351 downwards.
AAACCCTACCAAAACACTCCTTGGTTTCAAGCATCCCTACCTCCCTTTTGTCTCAACAATGCTCTTATATACACGGTTGGATTCATTGCTTTCAAAAGTTATACTTTTTAAGTACAAAAATTTTGTATATTTTCATAATTTAATTTCCAGAAGTATGAACTATTCCAGCAGTATTGTCTGATTCATCAAAGGCAGTCTATGACAAGGTTATTTTTCTCCTCCATTTCATCCCTGACACTCAAAGGATTTAGTGATTCAAACTGGGTTACTTGTCCAAATAGTAAATACAAGAGATCTATTACTAGTTTCTGATTCTTCCTAGGAACCTCCTTGATGTCTTCAAAAAGTAAAAAACAAACTATTGTATCACACTGTCACCTTCATCTTCTAAGGCAAAGTATGGAGCATTAGCCCTAGCATTTTTGTTTTAATTTTTATCGGCAAATGTTAATTGTTATAATTTGTTAATTTTTTTAGCGGAAAAATTCGAATTCACAACCAATCTCTCCCTCCCTTCTCCCTTTTACACCAAACCAATCTTGTATCTCTTATTAGTCCAAGCATGTTGTGAAGCTCAGTGACTGTTGTTTATAATGCAAGATTACCTTCTCCCACATACTTCCCCTTTGTCATATTATATTGTGACAATCAAGCTAATTAACCCCATCTTGCATCAAATCCAATATTCCATAAGCAAACAAAACATATCAAAATAGACTGCACATTGTTAGGGACAAAGTTCAAGAAAGCATCCCTCACTTGCTACCTGACTCCACTCATGATCAAGTGACTGGCATATCGACTATGCCTCTACGTTTGTTCCCTTTCATACTATACACAGCAAGCTTGGAATGTTTGATATTCACATTCTAGGATGAAGGGGTATTGACTATAAATTTCCATTAATAGCTTAGTTACTAAAAGCTGCACAATTAGTTTTTTTCTTGTAGGTTATAGACACATTCATCCTCCCTTTCCCTCCTCCCCTGAAAAAATGCATTTTTATCTTATTTTATGAAATTCAATTAGAATATAGTGGTATAAAAAAATTATATTGTTATTGCCTTCAATTATAGATTATGTTATTGAAAATATTTAATTTTAAAATAATTATTTTAAAACTCAAAATATTTTTTAAATAGTTGACAGAATGTATCAAAATTATCCTTATTTTTGTAGCTAGCTGCACAGTGCACATATACTCGATTTGATATGTATGAATACTTTTGATAATTCTATCGAATAGTATCAAATAGAAATAACGGATGGCCCTTTTGCTTGTTGCATTTTCGCTGAGGAAGCAAAATGAAAAATCACGTCATTGCCACCCAATTGGATGAGAATTTTACTGTTTTCCCCCTCAATTCAAGTCCACGTTATGATTCTATATTTCTAAACAAGACTTGGGACTTTAAAAAAAGGTTGAATTGGAGAGGTCGTGATAAGCAATGGCTGAGATGCAGGGAATATAGCTAAAGGTGAAAGGTACAAACACCAAACTCAAACAAGCCTTTACAAAATCCTCAATTATTACCCACCAAGCTCAAACAAACTTTCCAAGTCATACATACACACCCGAATTCCCTTTTTCGTGCTGATCAAATTCCAATTTTGACGAGTCAAACATGCAATCAAACTGAACTTAAGCCACCAAGAACACAATGATAATGGCTCCAGGTGAACGAGGGAATCATTAATTAAGCATGTTTGAAAAAGTTGCTAGTCAAGAATTTCAGTTTAGCTTGTTAATCATGAGAAATACCGTTATGAGTAGGTTTATGGAAGATAGGAAGCAACATATGCTACACGCTTTTATAAATTTAACTTTCACCAAACATAAATGATCTAACAATAATTGAGATTTTAAGAAGAAAAAAAATATTATAATGGAGAGCAAAGACATTATTATTGGAAACATGCAGGCTATACTTGAGGTCGCTATATTCCAATTGCCAAACATCATCAATCCCTACATATGCTATAACTATAGTGCATGTTTATGATTAACCACGATGATTCGAAAGCGAAATATAACAATGTTGCCTTGCTACACAAGGGAACATCAGCATGAACAATATTTATAAGGAGATTAAACAAAAGATAGGGGAAATACACAACGGTGAAGATGCTGATGTGTCCCTATATGTATCATGCAAAAGAACATATATATAATTTTCAATGATGCAGCTTTGTGTTGTTGGAAGCTGGGAGTTTTGGCGGGCACTGGTAGCACTTGGCAAAGAGTCCAAATGTGTCAACCTGTTTGACGAAGTTTGTCATGCTAGCCCACCCTCCAAATCCAAATCCAACCACTAGAACCCACACCACCACAAATGCATTCACCAAATACATTGTTGTCCAATTTGGGATGAAGAAGGGTAATTTCTCAACAGCATTCTGAAAACATAACACAAATAAAATGTTAAAAAATGGCTTGAATTGAACTGTTAATAAGACAAAAAAAAATAGTGTTACTGTTAGTTGACTGTAATAAGTAACTGACTTATTATGATCATCTGTCAGGAACAGTAACTAGTGTGAGAGTACCAAGTAGGGTCACTTAAGAGCGTTAGGTTAGATATGGCCCAGGCTCCTTGCTAAAAACATTTTTGGTTAGCATAGTCAGTGGTAGCATAGTATGACTATAGCATACAACCGAATGACAAAGAAATGGCACCAACCCCATCGTGTCTCATAAATATTTCAATTCGAATAATTAATAGAACTAGTGGGGTATAGCGATTAATACTGCCAGTGAGTTGGGAAGTCTCTTCAAAGTTAAATCATGGAGAGCTCAAATCATATCCTCAAAAACTATTACACCATGCCACAAAAGAGCTTTAAGAATCTCATCAGATAATTTCTAAGACCAGCTCATAAAAATAGACAGTCCTAGATATTGAAAGCTTTCTTTTAAGTCATAAAGGTTTAGCCTTTTAAGCAGGGAAGAGAACACAATGCCTAATTAAATGTTTCTTACAATTGTAGGTAGCTACAAGTTGTGCATAGAACGTACAATTTAGCGGCCAATTATACCCCAGATTGACCAGGACTAGCCTCTACAGTGATATATATTAGCATATGATATGACCATACATTATGATTTTAGAGAAATTCATTCTTGGATACCAAGTAAAGCTACTCAGATGAGAAAGATAACTAGGTAGAAACAAACAAATATGAGATATATATGCAGAGATTGGACTATTTACCTGTCGGGCAGAAGCAGATTTGTAAGTGAGCATATGAGCAGAAGCAGGGATGACATAGACGGTGAAGGTAACCAGAAGAGCCCCCACAGCAGAGTTAATAGGACCAAAGAAAGGGAAAATAATAGCAAAAAACCATATTGGTATCACCACAGGCAACCTAGCAAGTGCCCTCAAACATAGGCTCTTTGTGTCATGCATTTTTATCACTTTCTCCCACACAAAATACAATGGTGTGCAAGCAAATCCAAAAGTGATGAACTGTCATTCACATAGTAATAAACAAATTCGTCAGTTAATAAAACTTTCCAATTTTTGCTCTCTATCCTTTTTACATTTGTGCAAGTAAATTGTACTTAATTTTAAAAAAATGTTATCTCTACAGTTAAGAGAAAGATGTACAAATTGTAACAAATGATGCGATGGAAAGAGACAGACACAAAAAATATTGTTATATACAATGTTGTATGAATAATGCGAGCGTGTCTATGAAAAAATTAGTGGTTTTGAGGGGAGGGAAAAATTGTATATGGACCTGATGAATGAGCATTAAGATGACAGCGGTATCGCGCCAACCAGAGCGGGGAAGAATAGAGAAAGCATTGGAGTGGTCCAGGAGTTCGTCACCAAAGGCCCAGTAAACGGCAACAGAAGATGGTATGGTGAGTGTGAATACATAAAGGGTAGCATAAAGATAGATATATTTGAACTTTTGAGGTTTCCACATTGCATGCATGATTTCCCTGTAATAGTCATAGGGTCCACGTTATTAATGCAAAATGCAACATCAACTAACTTAAATCTGCAAAATGACCCAGATGCTCTCATCTCAGAATCAAATAAAGTTACTTCTATTTCTACTAATATGCTCCAAGTCGAAATGAAATTCTGTTTGTCAGTCCTGGGATATGTCCTAATGAGTTATTAGAATTGTTTTCTAACTCACTTTGCAACTTTTCTTGCTTTGGGTAAATACATTGCTTTACCCGAAAAAGGTTGAAATTATATTATTAGAAAGGAAACAAGTTGTACACAAGAGAATATATTTATTAAAAAATATTAAAAACTGTGCATTTCAGTACTAATCACTTGTTTTCAAAAACCATGGCCGAATGGCCCCCATTGCTCGAAATTCCTCTTGATTGATGGTGATACCAGAGTAGAAGCAACTCCGAGAAATCGCACATAAAAAACTAATAAATGTGTAAATATTGAAAATGACATATTAACTCACAAATATACATAGTTCTTGATTTATATATTTTCAATGTTACTAAAAAACAAATACCAATTCGTTTTACTAGCAGAAAGTAGAGTAGGCAATTATTAGTACATATATCATTTGGCAAAGATATATAGAACAATTCAATGGATAATGTTGAAGCGGGGTTGGAAGTGGAAGTGGAAGCCAAGACACCAATGTGTGTAATGGTTTATTCAAAAGTGCCAGATTTTACTGTTTTGTCTTATTTTTCTAAGGTCCCATTAGAATGGAGGCAAAAGCTGCAATTGAAGAAAGTGGTCGTGCAATAAACTTCTCCTCTCCTTGATGTTTCATTGTCTTAAGACAATAAAGAAAACTATCATCATTGTTTTGTCGAACTCAATTAGCAAAAATATTAAAAACAAAAAACAAAAAAATGGGGTCTTACACTGTGACGGCGTGCCCGCCGAAAGTGTAGAGAATGTTGGTGGCTCCCGTGAAATACAATACCAATTTTTTTGGGCCAGTGTGAATCACATTTTCAACCTGCAAAATTAAATAGCCAGTGACACTGTGATAGTGTATTATGATCAAATCAAACGACTTCAAATAAAGAGACCCCACTGAAGAAATAACGACCGTTGTACTTGGCATTGCTTACCTGGCCATGAGCAATGGCTGCAATGGTCATGTACCAAGCTGTGTAAGTGGTCATGCCAAGGCCAAGGAAAGACCAAATTCTATAGTTGTGAAATGAAGGTACGAATACTGTTGTGGCACAGCAAGCTCCGAATATGTAAGTCCAGGTCCTCTTATCCAAGTGGTCATTTATGAGGTATATGTTACTGCATACCCCATATCGCAAAACACCCTCTTAAAATCAAATCAACAAAATATCTCAATTTATCTAATCAAATATACACTGCAACCAGGTTTTAAAAAACGTTCAACGACTGTGATTTTTTTTTTTTTCACAACATGAGGTTTCTGACCATAATTATCACAGCATCAGAGACATTTGTTCATAATTTTCCATAATATTAAGGATGACGACAAAATCATGATTACCACAATAACTGCAATTTAAAACTTTGACTACAACTGATGGAATTTCATACCTTGCACAAGCAATAAGCTGGATAACGGATCCAAAGAGGAGAAAAGTGCAATTGAAGGCCAAGCCAATGGCTTTCCAGTATGGACCCAGTAAACCTTCCAGCACTTCAAACCACTGAAAAAAAATGAAATTAGACCAAAGTTTTCCACTTTATAAAAAATAAAAGATTTTTGTTTGTTTGTTTGTTTATATTTTTAATTTAAATTTTTGGTTTAACTAACCTGAATGACATGGTTTTTGAAGCTGACACTCTCTTTCTCTTTTCTGGTCCTGTACTCGATGTACAGAATGCTAATCAGATAAGCAGTCCAACTTCCCATTATTCCATAGAAGATTTGGAATATGATGCCAGAAAGCATTCCCAGCTGAGAAAAAGAGTATGGCAGTGTTAGTAGAACCTGGGCAACCTGCAAAGCACAAAACCATAAAATAAAAACGTAATCAAACCAAAATTCTTTCTCACAGTATCTAAGTTCCAAATAATGATGAGTGACGACACTCTCTCTATGGACTCTTATATCTTGTTACCTGATTTGAGGCACAGCTGAACCATGCATCATAAGCAGACCCACCATGCCAGAGAATGCTTTTCAAACTGGAATGTGAACCACCACCACCACCACCCACGTTCTCTTCCTCTCTCTCTTCACCACGCTCGATCGTTGTTTCGTTAAGGTTTGACATTATGGTTTCTTCACCTTGCTTCTGGGGTAACATTGTTCCAAGATTATTATAATATAAAGAAAGGCCCTGAAAGAAAACACATACACAGTGTATCAAACACTGAGTTAGTTAGACTTTTACCAAACCCGAGGAGAAAAAAAGTCACAGAAATTGACAATAAAAACAAAAAGAGATTTTGCTCCATGGAAGAAACTAAACCATGTTAAAATAACAAAACTCACCTAATATTGGTCAATGTTGAAATCTGAGAGCCTTGGAGTGTTCTCTTATAACACGGAAACAGAGAGGTTTTGTAGTAATAGATGAGTGTGTGTGTGTGTGAGAGAGAGTGGTGGGGAAGTTTAACTTTTTTAGGCAAAAAGAGAAGACAGTAACGGCACTTGATTGAGTAGGAGTTGCGGTTTTGCTGATGATTTCTGATGATTTAGATTTTTGAACTCTTTTAAACTCCACACAAACAAAGCTTCTTCAGTTTTTATGCACTAC